>NW_015169220.1:0-62597 GCF_001447785.1 Gekko japonicus
CCTTTTGTCTGTCCTGAATTGACTGCCTATCGTTTTCATCAGATGCCCTCGAGTTCTAGCCTTTTGGGAAAGAGAGGAAAAGTTCCCTTTGTCCCCTCTCTCCGCCCCATGCATGATTTTCTAAACCTCTCTCACGTCCCCCCTTAGTCGTCTCTCTTCTAAACTGGGAAGTTCCAGACGCTTCAGCCTTTCCTCATTGGGAAGGCGCTCCGACCCCCGAATCATTCAGGGCTATTTTTGTAGAAAAAGTCCAGCAGGAACTTATTGGCATAATAGGCCATACCCAACAGCAGGAACTCATTAGCATATTAGGCCAGACCCCCAACAGCACAGCTCATTAGCATATTAGGCCGCACCCCCGTGTTACCAGAAGTGTGCTCATCCAGCCACACCCACCTTTTGCTTCTTATTCTGTTTACCTTGTTTGTTGTCAAAACCCAGGGCTTTTTTTTGGAGCAGGAACTCCTTTGCATGTTAGGCCACACACCCCTAAGGTAGCCAATCCTAATGAGTTCCTGCTGTTGGGTGTGGCCTATTATGCTAATGAGTTCCTGCTGGGCGTGGCCAACTCGGAAGCCAGCCGGAACTCCGTTCCTGTGCGTTCCTGCCTAAAAATAGCCCTGATCCTGGTTGCCCTCCTCTGCACTTCTTCCAGCTCCGCAGGGTCCATGCACGATAGACCCGCTGCATCTTCCTAATTTTACTTATTAATCCTTCTTGCCCTCCAAAGGGCTGTCAGACTTCTGGTGGTGGTCAGAGAGCTCCGGGAATTACAGCTCGTCTCAGGGTTACAGAGATCGGTTCGCCTGGAGAAAATGGCTGCTTTGGAAGGCAGTATCCATGGCATTATACCTCATGCTGAGGTCCCAAACCCCACCCTCCCCAGGATCCACCCCCAAATCTCCAGGTATTTCTAGGGTTGCCAGGTCCAATCGTTGCACCGGCCGGGGAGGAGGAGGAGGGACTTTCTGAGAGTGGGGAGGAGCATCGGGATGTGCATGCAGAAACAGGAAGTGACGTAGGCACGTCAGGGACATCGGGGAGCGATGCTCTGGTTTTGGGGCCAAACTCTATGGCAAAATCGGTCAAGTAGAATTAGCTTCAAATTATAGAGTGTTGCCCAAGGACCCGAGCATCGCCCCCCTTTGTTTGGTGTAGTGGTTAAGTGCGCTGACTCTAATCTGGGAGAACCGGGTTTGATTCCCCACTCTTCCATTTGCAGCTGCTGGATGACCTTGGGCAAGCCGTAGTTCTGGTCAGAGATGTTCTCTCAAGGACAGCTCTGGAAAAAAGCTCTCTCATCCCCACCTATCTCACAGGGTGTCTGTTGTGGGGAGGGGAAGGGAAAGGAGTTTGTAAGCCACTCTGAGACTCCAAGTGAAGGGCAGAGTATAAATCTAATCTCTTTCTCCTCCTCCTCCTTCTTATCCTTTTCCTCCTCCTCCTCCTCCTCTGATGTCCCCAACATGCCTACATCACTTCCGGTTTCCGTAGGCACGTTGCAATGATTTCCGGGTTCCTGCCAGTAAGAGGGGGTGATTTGAGGGGGGAGAGGAGTGCCCAAAAGCAGGAGACCCCCCCACACACTGGGAAGTCTGGCAAGCAGTGTTCCCTCTAAACTGAGTTAGTGTGAGCCAGCTCGCAGTTTTTTAGCCTCCAGCTCACACATTTTTGTCTCAGCTCAGCGTCCAGGATGACTCGACAGCAACGTGATTTAGGCAGCAGCCAAATGGTGCACTCACAACTTTAAGGCCAGTGGCTCACAAAGTAGAATTTTTTGCTCACAAGACGCCACAGCTTAGAGGGAGCATCACTGGCAACCACAGGTATTTCCCAACCTGCAATCTGCAGTCCTCCAGACAGTGCTCCCTGGTCAGCTGGCCTGGCCTTCCACAAGCCCTTCTCTTTCTGGAGCCCTTTGTCGCCCTCCCTAATCTCGTTTCCCCGTCCTTTGACTGTCAGCAATCTGGTGACACTTCTCCTCCCCTCGGGCACAGCTTCAGCCCAGGCAATCCGATCACGGAGATCAAAAGGAGAGGCTGGGTTTAGAGGAGGAGGAGGGGGGAAGAGCAGCTGGCGCTAAGCTGGCCGGCTTCCCATTGGGGGATCCCAGGGCACTTTTGCGAAAAATCTTATAACGCCGCCTCAGCACACCTGGCGATCGGCGGTTCGGTGTTGAGGGGATTAGGCCGTGAAATGCAGCTTCAAACAATTAGCGCACCGAGGAGCAGCCAAGGCCTTCTTAGCAAGCCGCTTCCAGGAGTGAGGGATTTCTGGGAGGGGGGGGACCCTTCGCAACTGCCATGTTTCAAGTCTGTTGCGGGCAGCCCCGTTGCTAGGGATTTGGGGGGTGGGAGCTGAGCGAATGAAATCAAAGTTAATCGCATTGATTCAATCTGGGGCCGGGCCGGGAGGGAGGGGGCCTGGAATAAATGCTAGGGGGCCAGGCCCCCGTGTGCCCCACATTAGGTACAGACCTGGTTGCAGGGGACGGCATCACCGTACAGTTAGGTGGGGCATCTACCGGAGCCCAGGGATTCTGGCTGGGCCCACTGAAGAAGAAGAAGAGATTGGATTTATACCCCGCCCTTCACTACCCAAAGGTGTCTCAGAGCGGCTTACAAACTCCTCTCACTTCCCCTCCCCACAACAGACACCCTGTGAGGCAGGTGGGGCTGAGAGAGCTCTTGACAGAAACTTCTCTTTTTCCAGAACAGCTCTTATCAGAACTACGGCTTGCCCAAGGTCACCCAGCAGGTGCAAGTGGAGGAGTGGGGAATCAAACCCGGTTCTCCCAGATTAGAGTCCGCGCACTTCACCACAACACCAAACTGGCTCTCAGAACTGGAGATCAGAAGCAACTGAAGTCGGCGGGAACAATCAAGTCGGAGATTGCCCGCTGAAACTATCCGAACCTTTGTCTCATCCTGCTCAGATCTGAGCGCTCATGGGGAGGGGGGTAGCTTTGCAGTGCCTTGAAGTACACTTATCGCACCGACAGCGCTCAGATAACCATAGAGACAAAGTATGCTGTCTCCTTTGGGGGGGCCCACAGTTTCAGAGGTGACTGAGCTATGTAAATGTCTTGGGGGGGTGGGGAGAGAGAGAGTCACTTTTGGAGAGGGGACAGCTCGGGAGCTCTATGGCTGGTTTTCTTCTCTGCATTCCAAGGGACAGGATCAAACGCCCTCTGATCTCCATCAGCCGCCGGAGGGCACGGACGCCAGGTTGTCGAAGGGAGGGTGCCTCCAAGAAGTGCCGAGAGATGAAAAGTGAAAATGAGAAAATTATCTCCTGGCCGCTTCACAATAGTCCATTTAGCGTCCGATCCTTCACGCATACCGTAAGATGGGGGAAGCGGTGGCCTTTTTAAATTCCCTTTTGGTGGCAGGGAACCGTCACCGGGCCCTGCGTGCTCACGCTCCTCTCCAAGGGTTGCCAACTCTGGGTTGGGAAGTACCTGGAGATTTTTGGGGGGTGGAGCCCGGGGAGGGCGGGGATTGGGGAGGGGAGGGGCTTCATCAGGGTACAATGCCACAGAGTCCGCCCTCCAAAGCAGCCGTATTCCCCGGGGGAACTGATTTTTATTGGCTGGAGAGGATAGCGGGGAATCTCCAGGTTCCACCTGGAGGATGGCAGACCTATTCATGTCACACAGAACAGCTGCCATATTGGAGAACTTCAGTCCAGATTGAGCATATCTGAGCTGTAGAATGAGGGAAAGCGATGGCGAGTCTGGTTTCGTGGTTAAGAGCGGCGGACTGTAATCTGGGAGAACCGGGTTTGATTCCCCACTCCTCCACATGAAGCCAGCTGGGTGACTTTGGGTCAGTCCCAGTTCTCTCAGAGCTGTTCTCTCAAGAGCAGTTCTCTCAGAGTTCTCTCAGCCCCACCTACCTCACGGGGTGTCTGTCGTGGGGAGGGGAAGGGAAGGAGACTGTAAACTGCTCTGAGACTCCCAGTGAAGGGCGGGCTACAAAACCCAACTCCTCCTCTTCCCCTTCCCCTTCCCCATTTCCTTCTCCCTCGGTAGAGCACCTGACTTTGCATAAAGACCACTCAAGGTTCAGTCCTTGGGGTCTCCAGTTAGAAGGTCTTCAGGTGTCAGGAAAAGGCTGCTCAGACCACTCAAGGTTCAGTCCTTGGGGTCTCCAGTTAGAAGGTCTTCAGGTGTCAGGAAAAGGCTGCTCTCTTCCCAGGTTAGCCTGATCCCATCAGATCTCAGAAACTAAGCAGGGTCAACCCTGGTTAGTCCTTGGATGGGAAACCAAGAAGGAATTCCAGGGCCGCTCCACAGAGGTAGGCAATGGCCAACCACCTCTGAACATCTCTCGCCTTGAAGAATCCGCAGGGTCTCCATACATCAGCGGTGACTTGATGGCAGAAAAAATGGATGGGGGCGTATGTTTTTCCAGAGATATTAATCCACGGAAGGTGGGTGATACTAGAGAAGCGTCGGCCGGCAATCTTTACGAGAATCCGATTCCCGTTTCTTATCTTCGGTAAATCGCCCTTCACGGAGCCGTCCAAATATCCTCTGTTTTGGTGTTTATGGAACCGCGACAGATTTTTATAATAATTTCCCATCACTATTGGGCTAATTACAGCCCTGTCTCATTCCCTCTTGCATAAAAACACTGCTGACTGTGACGGCATCCCTCTGCTAGATAAATAATGACTCAGGGGGTAATTATTGTTGTTATATCCCCCCCCTCTCTTAATTATTGTTATTATAGCTCTTTCATTGCGTCGGGTCATTATTATTGTGCGGTTTGTGTTAATCAGCTATTACTCCAGATGCAGATTTTATTTAAAAAAAAAATTACTGTTTCCTAAAAATACAGTTTGGAAACAGGGTTAAGGAGGGGGGAAAAATCAGTGCCAATTTTGGGCAGCAAACCCATATTCCCAGAGCCTAATTGTAGAGTACATCATCATCATCATCTACATTTTTAATCCCGCCTTTCTTATAAGGAGATCAGGCTAGCATATGTCATTTCCCTCCTCTTCCATTCAGGGTTCACCAACCCGACCTGGATATCCCAGGCTAGCCCCATCTCAACAGCTCTCAGAAGCTCAGTAAGGTCAGCCATGGTCAGTACTTGGATGGGAGACCACCAAGGAAGCCCAGGGTTGCTACGCAGAGGCAGGCAAGGGCAAAACATCTCTATATATCTTTTGCCTTGACCTGGATGGCCCCGGCTCGCCTGATGTCATCAGAACTTGGGAGCTAAGCAGGGTCATCCCTGGTTAGTCCTTGGATGGGAGACCACCAAGGAAGCCCAGGGTTGCTATGCAGAGGCAGGCCATGGAAAACCACCTCCGTTTCTCTGCTCTGACCTCGATGTCCCAGGCTAGCCTAATGTCATCAGATCTCAGAAGCTAAACAACGTCAGCCCTGGTTAGTAGTTGGAGGGGAGACCACCAAGGGAGTCCAGGGTTGCCACACAGAGGCAGGCCATGGAAAGCCACCTCCATTTGTCTGCCGTGATCTAGACGGCCCAGGCTGGCCTGATCTCATCAGATCTTGGAAGCTAAGCAGGGTCAGCACTGGTTAGTAGTTCGATGGGAGACCACCAAGGAAGCCCAGGGTTGCTACGCAGAGGCAGGCCATGGAAAACCACCTCCATTCATCTGCCCTGACCTGGATGGCCCAGCCTATCCCATCTCATCAGATCTTGGAAACTAAGCTGGATAAGCCCTGGTTAGTACTTCAATGGGAGACCACCTAGGAAGCCCAGGGTTGCTACGCAGAGGCAGGCCATGGAAAACCACCTCCATTTCTCTGCTCTGACCTCAATATCCCAGGCTAGCCTAATGTCATCAGATCTCGGAAGCTAAACAACATCAGCGCTGGTTAGTAATTCGATGGGAGACCACCAAGGAAGCCCAGGGTTGCTACACAGAGGCAGGACATGGAAAACCACCTCCATTCGTCTGCCCTGACCTGGATGGGCCAGGCTATCTCATCTCATCAGATCTTGGAAACTAAGCTAGGTCGGCCCTGTTTAGTGGTTGGATGGGTGACCACCAAGGAAGTCCAAGGTTGCTATGCAGAGGTAGGCAATGGCAAACCACCTCTAAACATCTCTTACGTCACTTACCTTGAAAAACCCATTCGGGGTCACCATAAGGAAGCTCTGACTTGATGCTACTCTCCACTGCCCCCAACCTCCAGGTGGAGCCTGGAGCTCTCCTGGAATTACAACTGGTTTCCAGACTTCAAGGGTCACTTCCCTAGAGGCAATGGCAGCTTTGGAGTACAGGCTCCATGGCGTCACATTCCTGTTGAGTCCCTCCCCTCCCCAACCTCCAGCCTCCCCAGGCACGGCCAGGAAATCCCCCAAATGGAGTTGGCAACTCTACCTCCCTTTTGTCCTCACAACAGCCCCACGAGGTAGGTTAGGCTGAGAGGGCGTGACTGGCTGAAGGTCTGATGCTCTAACCACTACACCACGTAAAATGAATCTTTCTCTTTGACAGTTCACGTAGGCACTAGCGTAGCATATGGGCTAAACCTGTCGAGTTGGAGATGCAGACCTCAGCCACTTAAATACTACCAGTGCTCCACAATACTGCCATTTAAATACTACCAGAACTCCACAAAGTTACATCCTTCTAGCGCCATTAAAGTCAACGGGCTTAGAAGACTGTAACTCATTGGCCACTGTTTGAGACAGGGTGCTGAAGGAGATGGACCACTGGTCTCATCCAGTGGGGTGCTTCTGATGTTTTTATGAAGGCCTCGGCCTCTCTGCCGTCATTAGACCTCCAGAGGAACTGTTTGGCCACTGTGTGAGACAGGAAGCGGGAATAGATGGACCACTGGTCTGATCCACCAGGGCTCTTCTGATGTTATTATGAAGGCCTTGGCCTCTCTGCCCTGTTGTTGGCCCTCCAGAGGAACTGGTTGGCCACTGTGTGAGACAGGATGCTGGACAAGATAGACCACTGGTCTGATCCAGGAGAGGTCTTCTGATGTTCTTATGAAGGCCCTGGCTTCTATGCCCTGTTACTGGCCCTCCAGAAGAACTGGTTGGTCACTGTGTGAGACAGGATGCTGGACTAGATGGACCACTAGCCTAAACAAGCAGGGCTCTTCTGATGTTCTTAATAACAGGAAGGTCTCAGCCTTCATGTCCTGTTGTTGGTGCTCCAGAAGAATTGGTTTGACCACTGTGTGAGACAGAATGCTGGACCAGATGGACCACTTGTCTGACCAGCTGGGTTCTTCTGATGTTCTTTTGAGGACCTTGGGATCTAGGCCCTGTTGTTGGACCTCCAGAGGAACTGGTTGGCTACTGTATGAGACAGGATACTGGATGGACCACTTACGAGATCCAGCAGGGCTCTTCTATCGTTCTTATGGAGAAGCTCACCATTGAGTGGACCACTGCTGGAAAAAGCCAACTACTATGTATCAGCCATGTCAGTTTGGCGTAGTGGTTAAGTGAGCGGACTCTCATCTGGGAGAACCCCACTCCTCCACTTGCACCTGCTCAATGACCTTGGGCAAGCCATAGTTCTGACACAGCTGTTCTTGAAAAAGAGCAGTTTCTCTTAGAGTGCTCTCATCCCCACCTACCTCACAGGGTGTTTGTTGGGTGGAGGGGAACAGGAAGGAGATTGTAAGCCGCTCTGAGACTCCTTTGGGTAGAGAAAAGTGGGGTATACAATCTCTTCTCTCTCTTCTTCCACCTTGGCTAACGTCGGGGCTGTCCGTCCTCCTGCCTAGCAACAAACAGTGGCAGCCCAGTCAAAATAACAAGGGAAAGCTCTTTCTCCTCACGCCCAACATGCCGTGCTCTAACCTCTTTGCTTCTCGGGGAATCATCGCTGCCTTGAAGATTTAAGCAGGTGAAGGATCCTGGCCTTGCAATATATAACAGCATTAAGGCAAGGGTGAGTATATTACCGGCTGATGGCTGGACGCGGGCAGTTACTTGGCGAAACGTTGCCTTGCCCAATTTAAGCTGATCAATGGCTCACTAAATCTATTGCCAGACCTTTGGAAGAAATCCCAGCCTTGCCAGACAGACTTGTCTTGTTACTGTTCACAGAGGAGATCGTCGAGGAGTCAAACGGTCTTTCAATCACATCCTAAAGTTCAGGACCAGTTGAGAAGAAGCAAAAGGGCCCTGAGGATTATTGTGGATTGAAACGACCAACCGACTGGCTCATCTGGGCTGTGTTAAGGAAATAATTGATTGTCCAACGCCAGTGGGACGCAATTCACAGGATGGCGTTGCAACGTTATGGACCAGGCTAAGGCAAGTCTTGTTTGAAGTTGTGCCTTTGTCTCTTTCTGCTTCCTCCGTCCTCCTGTTTCCTCCTATATTGGAAACGGGATTCAGTGGAAGAGCCTCTGCTCGGCATGCAGAAGGTCCCAGGTTCAATCCCCAACATCTCCAGTTAAAAGGACCAGGCATTAGGTAATGTGAGACCCTAGCTCAGTGGCAGAGCCTCTGCTTGGCATGCAGAAAGTCGCAAGTTCGATCCTCTTCATCTCCAGTTAAAAGGACCAGGCAGTAGGTGATACGAAGGACCTCAGCGGGAGATCCTGGAGAGCTGCCACCAAGCCTACAATACTGAACCTGATGGGGGAAGCCATGGCTCAGCGGAAGAGCCTCTGCTTGGCATGCAGGAGGTCCCGAGTTCAGTCCCCAGCATCTTCAGTTAAATGGACCAGGTAGCAGGAGTTTGGAAAGATCTCAGCCCGAGACCCTGGCTCAGTGGCAGAACATCTGCTTGGCATGCAGAGAGTCTGATTCAGCATGAAGCATCTTCATATGTTCATGTGTACAGTCGCCTTTCCCGTCCTCTCCCTCCAACAGGCACTTTGTGAGGTATATGGGGCTGAGTAGGGAGGAGGAGGAGAAGGAGAAAGAGGAGGAGGAGAATGGGATGTATACCCCGCCCTTCACTCGGAGTCTCAGAAAGGCTTACAATCTCCTTCCCTTCCCTGTGAGGTAGATGGGGCTGAGAGAAGGAGGAAGAGGAGGAGGAAGAAGAGAAGGAAGAGGAGGAAGAGGACGAGGAGGAAGAAGAAGAGGAGGAGGAAGAGGAAGAAGACGACAACATGATGATTGGATTCATACCCCGCCCTTCACTCAGAGTCTCAGAGCGCCTTACAAACTCCTTTCCCTCCCCCTCCCCACAACAGACACCCTGTGAGGTAGGTGCGGCTGAGAGAGCTCTTTGAAAAAGAAGAGAAGAAGAGATTGGATTTATACCCCGCCCTTCACTTGGAGTCTCAGAGCGGCTCACAAACTCCCTTCCCTCCCCCTCCCCACAACAGACACCCTGTGAGGTGGGTGGGGCTGAGAGAACTCTGACACAAACTGCTCTTTTTCAAGGACAGCTGTGCCAGAGCTTGTGACTGACCCAAGGTCACATCAGCAGGTGCAAGTGGAGGAGTGGGGAACCAAACCCGGTTCTCCCAGATTAGAGTCCGCACACTTAACCACTACACCAACAGCTCGGAGAGAACTGTGGCTGGCCCAAGGTCCCCCAGCAGGCTTCACCGCTCTGCACCACGACACCATGCGGGCTCTGGAGTTCATTGTCCCCCCTCCTCCAGGACTCCCATTCACACAGGACTCTCCACTCAGTTCAGCCAGGGGTTTATTCAGGCCTCCAGGCAGACAGTGCAAGGAAGAAGTTGACAGCACTCCTCCTGACTCAGACGTTCCCCTCTCTACTGCATCTGCCCTTAGTGGTTATAATTCACAACACTTCTGTCTCTAGCCAGGGGTCATTTCCTGCGGGAGCGCACAGGAGCGGAGCTCCGGCAGTAAGGAGCTCAGGGGGTGGGCACACGTAACAAGCCCCACCCCCTGCTCCCAGCAGCCCTCAGTTGGCCCACGAGGAGCAAGAAGCAGGCAGGTAAGTTTCAGAGGTCCCCCCCGCCACCTTCCGGCACAAGCTCTCCCTCCTCTGTGAGGGCAAACTCCACATACCCCCCCCCAATATCTAGCAATCCAAAACAGTCCAGTGGAGCCTGAGTGGTGGATGTTGCCTTCTGACACACTTCTGGTGATGTCAGGGGATGTGGCACACGAGAGGTTTTGGGTCGGGAGAGGCTCCACCCACACACACACCCCGGGGGGAAAACTCCAGATATGTCCCAGAACTGGCAACCCAATCTGCTATCCTCCACACCCAGCCTCTCCTTGAGGTTTTTAAGAGTTGGCCTAACAAGCACCCTGGTCTGGCTGAATTGCCACCAGTGTTCCCTCTAAGCTAAGTTAGTGTAAGCTAGCTCACAGTTTTTTAGCCTCTGGCTCACACATTTTTGTCTCAGCTCAGGAAGGAGGGCTCCAGAGCAAACTGATTTATGCAGTAGCCAAATCGCTCGCTCACTACTTTAATGCCAGTAGCTCACAAAGTAGAATTTTTGCTCACAAGTCTCCGTAGCTTAGAGGGAACATCGCTCCAGAGCACACTGATTTATGCAGTAGCCAAATCGCTCGCTCACTACTTTAATGCCAGTAGCTCACAAAGTAGAATTTTTGCTCACAAGTCTCCATAGCTTAGAGGGAACATTTGCAGCCCCAGGTGTTCCCAGCTGCTTCTAATGGCTGCTAGCTCATCTCCAGGTCTGTTGACCCTCACCAGCTGCACCTGGGGTTTGCCTTTCCTTTCCTGAGCAGGATTCTGTGAGCTGCTGGTGTACCCTTTTGCTTCCAGCCGTTCCTCAGGGTTTTCCTCACAAGGAGCACCGTCTGGTCCCAGGTAAGCGAGTTCCCTCTCTAGTCCGTCCTGTCCCACGTAGATAACTCATTGTGGTAGCTAATTCGCTGAACATGTCGACTCTCAGTGCGCAACTGCAATAAAAAAGGCAAATGCTATGCTGGGGATTCTTAGGAAGGGAGGGTGGATAGATGTGTGTTTGAACATTTAAATTAATTTCACACTGGTATCTCACCCCTAAAAAATTGGCTCACACTTCCAAAACACTGCTGGACCTCCTGATGGCACCTGGTATTTTTGGCCACTGTGTGACACAGTGTTGGACTGGATGGGCCATTGGCCTGATCCAACACTGGCTTCTCTTATGTTCTTATATGGAACCGAAGTCCATCAGGGGCTATTAGCCACAACTTGGTGTCTGGGGGGGGGGTCAACAGTTGGGGGGTTTCTGGTGTCCTGGCCCCACTAGTGGACCTCCTGATGGCACCTGGTATTTTTGGCCACTGTGTGACAGAGTGTTGGACTAGATGGGCCATTGGCCTGATCCAACACTGACTTCTCTTATGTTCTTATGTTAACCCAAACTGTTGGGGAAATTGCAGGAATATAGGAAGCTACCTTCATTGTTTGATCTCCTGCCCTAAGATTACCCCTTTTGGGGAATCTATACTGATACAGATTAAGTCCATTACAAATCTAGCTCTTACTCTTATGCCAGAACATTTACTCTTGGGAGACAGGAAATCTTTGAGGAGCTCATACTCACTTAAAGAAAGGATGTCTTTATTATTATGTGCAGCAAGAAACACTATTGCATTAACTTGGAAATCATCACAATCTCCTACAGTCTCGAAGTGGCACCCAAAATTATGGAAATTATACATCATGCCGAAGCTCACAGATAATCTGGATAAAATGCTTAGGCTTTAAGCATGGACAATTTCAAGAGGGAACTGTATAAACATATGGAGCAGAGTTCCATCAGTGGCTATTAGCCACAAGGTATTGATAGGAACTCACAGGCTGAGGCAGGTGATGCACTGCATTCTTAGTGCTTGTGGGGGCAACAGTAGTTGGGCTTCTAGTGTCCTGGCCCCACTGCTGGACCTCCTGATGGCACCTGGTATTTTTGGCCACTGTGTGACACAGGGTGTTTCTCCCCCACACAACCTCCAGCAGTTATCTTGTGCATTCCAACGCAGGAGCAGGATGATAGAAAACAAGCCGGGTGCAACAAGGAAAGGATATATACACAGAGGTCACAGAAAACGGAATGGCAGCTTGCTGACATAGCAAGCATTCTCTCAAATTTTTAAAAGTAATTTCTACAAGGTCATTTTGCCCTGATCTGGTCCAGGCTAGCCCAAACGATGCTAAACAAGGTCGACCCTGGTCAGCCCTGGATTAACCATTAAGCAACATAAGCACGTGCTTAGGGCACCAGGGGAAGGGGGGCACCACAGAGTTTCCCCCCCTAGCTATCATGCCCTTAACTCTTTCAACTGCCACACTCAACTTTATTTGATTTTTTGTAATTATCCTTATCTGCCATATTCAACTTTAATCTGCATTGTTAAAAAACATTTTCTTTGGCATGGTGAGTAACTAAAGTTTAAAAGTTTGGTTTGAAAGTGTTGTCAGATATCAGATTTGTTTCTGTCTCATGAGAAGTTTCGCTTCTGTCAAGTGTAAATACAACTAGCTGGGTCTGGCTAGCATTTAACTCATCAGCTGATATGTGTAACTGACATTATTTTATTATTTATTTTACTGATTTTTCACATAAACGAGGGACGTTTTAGTGCCGAGGGGAACCACTGTTGGGCTGTGCTTAGGGCATCAGTTGTCCTTAATCCAGCCCTGACCCTAGAATTTGGATGGAAGACCACCAAGGAAGTCCAGGACTGCAGAGGCAGGCAATGGCAAAACACCCCTGAATATCTCTTGCTTTGAAAACCCTATGGGGTTGCCATAAGTCGGCTGTGACTTGATGGCACTTTCCACCACATGAGGTCACTATATTTCTGCTTTAATCTTTAAAAAAACTCATTGCAGGCTGGCCCTGGTGTTTCAGGAATAAAGGCAAAATGAAGAAGTGTTTGATGAAACACTTATACAAACCTTACTTCAAGGTTTTAACAATTAATTTTATTTAAAAACTCTATGCTTTCACAATTAACTAATTTGTTTCTTTAATTAGCATACTGGACCTTAATGTTTAAAACAGGGGTGTCAAACAAGCGGCCCGGGGGCTGGATCAGGCCCCCAGAGGGCTTCTATCAGTCCCACAAGGGACTGGCTGTCTCCTGCTTCTTTCTCCAGTTCTGCTGCTGCATCATAGCTTGCTTTCCCAGACTCTCTCAATCGCTCAGGAGAGATAGACAGACAAGCTTCTGCTCCTTGCACTGGGCTGAGGCTCCTCCCCCTCTTTGATTGCTACACCACAGACATTTTGATGCAATAATTCAGAGCAAGAAGTGTCAGTTATCAGAGACTGTTAAACAAAATATTGCAAGAATGCCAATGTTTTGAGCATGTTTTTATTTTAAGTTTAAAAAAATTGTGTGTGTGTCCTTTATCAAGTTTATATCTCCGCTTCCTGGCATTACATTTTATGACACACATGGCCCGGTCCAACAAGGTCGCATTTATGTCAGATCCGGCCCTCATAACAAATGAGTTCGACACCCCAGGTTTAAAATGTCTTTTTGTTGTTTGAAATAACATCAAAGCTTTAAAAATACCTGACAATAATTAGACAATATTTGTCTGGTCACTTAACCGAAACGTCTTTTTTAACACCAGTCAATGAACTGAAATTGCATGCCATTCGTACTGTAAACAGTGAAGTCAAATCATTCCCAACCAATCTGATTTTTCCATTATCTTGAAACATACCCTCAGCCTAACCTACCTCATAGGGTTCTTATGAGGATAAAACAGAAAAAGAGGAGACCAATTAAGTCGCTTTGGGTCCCCATTCAGGAGAAAGGTGGGATATAAACAACGTAAAAACAAGTTACAGAAAACACAAGCAAGAGGAAAACAGAGAGGGGAGCAGGAAAAAGATGTGCCCACAGCCTATAGCACACATGATTTTTAAAACTCTCCCCCAGTCTCAAAAGTGCATGTTGCATGGGAACCATTCGTGAAGGGGGTCCAAAGCCTACCAAGGAATGCAGTAGCTGCACAGTTCTGTCAAATTTGGCTTATAGTTGGGCTAGGTTGGGGAAGACCAGAATAAAATGAGCAATTTCACAAAAACAAAAACCATGTAATAAAAGCCACCCTGAGCCTGCCTTGGCAGGGAGGGCAGGGTATAAATTGGAAAAATAAATAAATACGTTTTATTAGGACCAGCTAAAATAACACAAAACAGCATGCAAGCTTTTGAGTTTTCCAGAACTCTTCACCACGCTGTTTGTTTAAAGGGGGGGGGGGATAGGTTTTTCAAGACCCTGATTTTAAGTTCTTTTAATGCCAGCCAGATCTAAATAAAGTGGTGCTGGGTGAAGCTAGTGTTAGGTTACACCTTTGTCTTCCTGGAAAGAAGAGTAATGACAGCCTCCAATGGCAGTATGGGTCCCTTAAAAGAGCTGAGTTTAGAGGAGAAATGTGGTAGTCATCAGTTCTGCTAATTTAATTTTAGATGCTGCATTAACAGTCAGCATATGAGCCAAACTGGGTAATATTATCTAGTAATGGCGGAACCTTCTCTCTGTCAAATAGTGGGTTCAAGAGGCTATTGTGATTTCAGCATAACTCTTTTATTTAGAAACCCCAGCCCAGAACACACCTACAAAATACAAATAAACCAATAGAAACATAGTTGCTTGGAGCCTTCATTTGCATGGCCTCATTTAGCTGTGCAAGGGCAGCCAATCTGAATGTAGCTGCAAGGAGCCTCACTAACAATGAGTGTTCATTCAAAGCTCTCACTACACAACACTCTCAATAATGAGAAAAACACAGCAGCTCCAAGCAGTTCATTCTAGCATGACAAAAAGGTCCTTGCCTCCAGGCTACAGTTCAGAAAAAGCATGCTGCCCAGAGGTTAAGGATGATGATTATTTTACTCAACACTTCAGAGTGCAAATGCTTTACAGACTTCCCTTGGAGACATTATAAGTGAAGAACTTCTGTGTTCCCAGCCCCTTCCGGCTAGCAGGAGGGGAGGCTGGGCCTACAAACCCCAGAAGGCCTTGGGAAGTTTTGGAGCCAAAATTAGCCAATCACAGAAAAAGGGGACTTATAACAAAAGAGCTGGTACAGGAGAAGAGCTGTTCTTCTTCCCAGGGAACAGGGCCAGAAGGAAGGCTGCTGTGGGGAAGAAACCCTCATCCTGAGGGAAGGGTGAGTAGTCAAAGGCCACCTGAGATAGTGAGCTAGGGACAGTATATTTAGACGTGTTAGGGCATTTGATTTCTTTTCACCCACTTACCGTTATTATTCCTGCACCTCGTTTGTTTGACCTCCTATAAAATAAACCGTTTTCATTGTTCACTCTGCCTGGTCCTCACGCTTATTTCGGCTAAAAGGGAGGTCTAAAGGTTTGGGAGGGTGCTCCGGGCCTTCTCAGAGGAGCCTGGAACCAGAGTGGTGGCCGCATCATGTGACACCCCATCTGAGCCATGACAACTGTCATCTTGTTTTTAAAAATGTTTAAATGTTTCTGAATGTTTTAAATATTGAATTTTTATGGTTTTAACATTGTAAGAAACCAAATTGTTGTGAACCTCCCTGAGCCTCACGCAAGACGGGAAGGGTGATAAAAAAACAACAACAATCCAATTCAATAAATAAATAAGTTACTCTCCCTCCTTCTGAAATTGAAACCGATGGGGACCTTGGGTCTTAGGTGGATCCGCTCCTTCTTGGAGTTCAAGGGTTGGACCTGGTGTATGAATGGGAGTATGATGTTGAGACGCCTTATTCTTAGACTTGGTGTGGGGTCTCTTGGCTGGCTGTTCCGACAAGCATCACTGTGCGGGTGGGGATCGAGAATGGATCCATTGGGATTTGGATCTGGGCAATGGTGGAGCCAACTTGGTTGAATTAGAGGAAGCTGGCTTCAAGGACTTCTCTGGAACTGAGGAAGACTTAGACAGGGAATCCGTTGATTTAAGAGCTTTCCCCCAGTGTGCTGCTTTGAGTTTCGAAGCCAGATCTCCCCTAGCTTTAGGAGTGAAGTGATGCCACGCTTTACAAGTAGAAACATTGTGCACCCCTCTCCCAAACAAAACAGACAAAGATTGTGCTCATCTGTTTGAGTCATTTTGGCACCACACCGAATGCACTTTTTAAATAGAGCCCTTTGTGTCATCAGGCAAGAGGGACCAGGGAGAAAAAAGATGCCCGCCACACACAATGGAAGGGGGTAAGGCAGAAAAGCAGATCCAGAAACAGCTGGAGGAACTAGATGCTAGAACCTTCTCCTTTGGCGGCAAAAGAGGAACTGAGGGTGGGGGATCATGTGACCAGTTAGGCAGGAAAGAGAGCTCTCTGGCTCTGGTGCACAGCCCCCCCCCCGGTGGCGTTTAGCTATTAAAACCTCTCTGTGGCAGGCTTGCTCATGTGCAGTCCCCATGTGAAACTGCACAGAAGATCAATGATGAATCTGTATAATGGAAGATTAGGGGACAATGCTATGTGGATGTTCCAATCCCCACTCCCCTGGTGAAACCAGTGCCCTTATTGTTCAGTTTGAATCTGGTGATTGGCCAAGGGCTCAGCTAAGCAGTAGCTGAGTCCATCTGAGGAGACGGCATGTCCATTCCTTTCCCTCAGCTGAGGGGGCCTGGAGACCAAGCCCTATGTGGAAAGGCTGAGGGACTTGGGAATGTTTAGTCTACAGAAGAGGAGGTTGAGAGGGGACATGATTGCTCTCTTTAAGTATCTGAAGGGCTGTCACTTAGAGGAGGGCAGTGAGCTGTTCCTGTTGGCAGCAGAGGATAGGACTCGAAATAATGGGTTTAAATTAAAGGCAGGAAGGTACCAGCTGGATATTAGGAAAAACTCTTTTACAGTAAGAGTTGTGCAACAGTGGAATCAGCTGCCTAGGTAGGCGGTGAGCTCCCCCTCACTGGCAGTCTTTAAGCAGCGTCCAGACAAACACTTGTCAGGGACACTCTAGGCTGATCCTGCACTGAGCAGTGGGTTGGCCTGTATGGCCCCTTCCAACTCTGTGATTCTATGATTCTATAAAAAGCTCTTGCCTCAGATGGTGAGGTCTGGTGTCTGTATGCTATCCTCTGCTGCCAGGGCATGAAAACAGAATAAAAGAAAATGTACTAACCTTCACCTAAAGTAGTTTTGAATGCTTGAAGAGGAGGAGCAGGGCATCCTTCTGACTGCTTATTTTTTCTGCAAGAGTCAGTAGACCTTACTGTGTCTATCCTCCTCACTTAGGCCCTTGGGATGTCCGTACACAGTCATCCAATATCAGCAATATAGGAAGTAATGGTTTATTCAGGTTGAGGCCAGTAAGCATACTACATCAATTTTTTAAACCATTCTCATCTTCTGAACAAGTGACCTTAATCTTTTAAAGATTATGTTCTGGTTCAACAGTCTTTCAAACAGCAGTTCAGGTTCCATTCTATTTCAGGGGAAGGGAACAAAGATTGGGTCTGTGGTTTTTTTATTCAGATTTGGTGGGATTTTCTGTATAAAACTGAAATTCAAAGATGAATAATGCCAGTATCCTAGTTTATGCATTTGTGTCTTGACATTAGTAGATTCATCTTCCATTGAGTGGTTTGAAAAGTGTTCCAAAAATACTTTCACACTTGTGTCGTGGGTTAATAACACATGAATGAGGGGAACCACCAGTAATATAGGTCTCAGTCTGGGATTTCCTGACCTTAAACCTTGGCTTTTGCTAAAATTTTCTGCATCCTTATACACTGGTGAATACACAAGGATTTACAATCTTCATTAAAACTTGAATTTAAATTATTATTGTTAACAGTTCACTGTTAGGACAAACACTTTGATTTAAGGACAAACACTTTGATTTAGCATTACATTCCCTACAAATGTGTAGTACATTATGGGTAAGAGGAACCTAGTTCCCTTTGGTCAGGTTCTTCTCACAGTATAGATAAGTCTCCACATGAAGTTGTCTGGCTTTATTATCAGAGATCATAGAATCATAGAGTTGGAAGGGACCTCCAAGGTCATCTAGTCCAACCCCCTGCACAATGCAAGAAATACACAAATACCTCCCCCTCCACACCTGCAGTGACCGCTGTTCCACACCCAGAAGATGACAAAAATCTTCCAGGATCCCTGGCCAAACTGATCTGGAGAAAAATTGCTTCCTGACTCCAAAGTGGCAATCAACATTTCCCTGGGTGTGTAAGAAAGGGCCACAAGAACGAAGCACTGTGGTAACCCTTCCTGCCCTCCACCCCATGATCTGCCCAAGTTCACAGTTCACAGAATCAGCATTGCTGTCAGATGGCCATCAAGCCTCTGTTTGAAAACCTCCAAAGGAGAGCCCACCACCTCCCGAGGAAGCCTGTTCCACTGAGGCACCGCTCTAACTCTCAGGAGCCAGGACAGTGGCTGTTTACACCATGGGAGGAGCTGTGGACGGCAACAGACCTTAGAATGGAGGAGATAACAACAGCGTTCAGAAGACTCCAGTCAAATCCATCCGTCGAAAGTGCTTTTGCCTGATTTATCCATAGATTGGGTTATTAGAGCCAGATGCTAGTGATAGATTAGAGTATATGAATTAACAATTAATGGTTAATGGGGAGTAGTATTTATTGAAGAGTTTCATGTATTGTTTAGTTTTTCTCTCTTGAATTGCCAAGATTTAAAATTAGTACCCTAAGTGTTTAAATTAGGATCAATTTAATGACTAATTGGTCTAATTGGAGCTTATTAATTCAAAGATCGAGGATCTGGACGAGACTATCCTATACATGAGCATATGAGGGTAATTGCCTAGCAAATTGGGGGACAGAAATAGAAGTTTATACTATACTGGCTTTATTTGTGTCACTGGCCAGGGATTGATAGTATATTAATCTGTTAAACTGCTAGGATAGATTAGTTATATTAACAGTTAGAATAGATTAAAATATTCGGGATAGTTGGGAAACAATACCAGAGAACTGCGTGTTATTCCATCGCCCTCTATATAGTGGTCTGAGAACAACAGCTGTGGGTTGTGAGGACCATCTCTGTGGATGGCCGGGCAGATGATACCAGTGCTCCTGGGGAGGGGAAAGTATACCGGTGGGACTAGGCGGAGAGTGGAGGGAAGGGGGCGGAGAAACAATTTAGCTCGGCCACCTTCCAGCCTATGTCCCATCCCAAAGGTAGTCAGCAGTGGGGCTAGGATGACTGACCCCTCTCTGACATTGGCATTGTGCAACGTCAGGTCTATAAATAATAAGACCACAATCATTTGGGATTTTCTGTTGGAACAGAATGTAGACCTGGCGTGCGTGACCGAGACCTGGGTGAGAGAGGGAGAGACAGTGTCTCTCCCCCAAACGGCTCCTCCTGGATTCTCGGTCCTCCACCAATCGTGGACTAAGGGGCGGGGGGGGGGCCTTTATTCATCCGGAAGGCTTACACCATTTTTATCTACAAATGATGGGAAGTATTTCATCTTTTTCAAGGAAATAAACTGCCAGATGTTTCATCTCAGATTAATAATCTGGATGGTACAATCCACTAAAATAATGCTGTTGTATGTCCTCCATTCAACCCAAACAGAACCACCAAAATCTGACCATGAAGTAGGGTTGCTAACTTCGGGTTGATAAATTTCTGGAGATTTGGGGGTGGAGCCTGGGGATGGACCTCTGTGAATATGCCATAGAGCCCATCCTCCAAAGCAGCCATTTTATCTAGAGGAATTGATCCCTGTAATCTAGAGATGAGTTGTAATTCCAGGAGAACTCCAGGTCCTACCTGGAGTTTGGCAACCCTGCCATTAAAACCACATTCATATTTTTATTTCTGCTAATCTATCTGCGTGGTCTAAATTTCACTAATAGCATGAGGAAATATCCTGTTCAAAATAAACTCAAGCGACAAACAAAATTAATGAAGTTATTTATTTTATCATGTATTGTAAAGCTTTCTTATTTGGATATGCCTCAAGTCAGGGAGAGCTTATTCCAGTTCTTTTTAAGCCACAGTGATAAAACTAATGTGGATAAACAAAGTTATTATTAAAATGGGAACTATGGAAAATGTGATCTCTGACATCCCTTCCAGTCACACCCTAAGGATGCACGTGTTATGGCTGCCATGAAATCAGGAGGCAAAGTGCTAACCTGTAACAACTAGCAATTAAATTAATTTGGAACACGTAAGGCCCACTTTACACCTTCATAGCACCTGGTAAACAAGGTCTAAAATTAAAACTTCACATTGTACTCAAAAGGAGTTTGACAGGTGTCATTATCTCTAAATTGCAGGCGGTCAAAAGGATCCGATATACTGAGGGAAATTGCTGGGTGATGTGTACAAGCTCAGAATGCTGTATAAAACCCCATCTTGTTTCAAAGATGTAGTGGAACTGAACTCATAAACAGTATTAACTGAAGCAGATAAAGGTGGCAGTCAGACAGCAGGCTTAACACAATCTGTGAACGCTGCTAATTAATCAATTTCTCCCTGAGACGGAGTTTGTTCGATCACACATTCCATCCTGAACCTGCCACAACAAGCAATCACCCCGCGTTGGATCGATCAGACACCCTCGTCCCTTTTTTTTAATGCCACGATGACTGTATGCACATATCTGCATCCCCCCACCCTCAGTTGTTTGCGCATGCGCACAACAACAGTTGTGGGTAACCGCTCTGCAGAGACAAGTCACTAATCCCCCCGCACCCTCTGCAAACTGCTGTAATGTGATTAGTTCATCTCCTGGCATGTCAGTCCATATTGGCGAACAGTAGGTAAACAAGGGGGAATTGTGTTATACCAAACGGTTGGGTGAACGAGCGCCAACACGGAGCTTCTCAGCCATCAGTCATATATGCGCACCTCGCTAAACCTAAAAAAAGGGGGCCAAGCCGAAGACGATCATCCTCAACCGCACTGCATGATTGGGCAACAGTGATCAGACATCCAGAGAAGCGTGCCAAATCCATAGAAAACTGTTTGAACTGACTTAATCAGGTGCCTATTTTATCCAATTCAAACACAGATGCCCACGGGATGCCGACTACTCAATAACGGGGGGCAGATGTTGACGTCTGAATGTGCATTTTTAATCCGTCAGGTATTAGTACTGAAGCTGGATCAAAATGCACGTCTGACCACACCCACAGAGAGATAGGAACTTTGCTAAGTCATTCATCACCCATCTAGAAGCTCCTTTTGTCCCGAAGGATTAAGGCTACCCTCTGAGAGATCATAAAAGCTGATGTGGTGTAATGGTTAGAGTGCTGAACTAGGTAAAGGTTTCTCTTGCTTGAAAGCTAGTCAAATCCGACTCTAGGGAACGTTGCTCATCTCCGTTTCCAAGCCAAAGAGCCAACGCTGTCCGAAGACATTTCCATGGTCATATGGCTGGCATGACTTAACGCTGAGGCACATGGAATGCTGTTACCTTCCCACTGAAGCAGTAACTATCTACTTGCAATTTCTTGCTTTCAAACTGCTAGGCTGGCAGGAGCTGAACATAAGAACATAAGAGAAGCCAATGTTGGATCAGGCCAAGTACCCATCTAGTCCAACACTCTGTCACACAGTGGCTAAAAATACCAGGTGCCACCAGGAGGTCCAGCAGTGGGGCCAAGACACTAGAAGCCCTCCCACTGTTGCCCCCCCCAAGCACCAAGAATCACTTGCCCCAGCTCACTCCGTCATGCGGCACTAGGGTCTCAAACTGCCGAGCTACAGACCTTCCGGTCTGCAGCTCAATATCTTAACCTCTGAGCCACCGTGGCTGAACTAGGACAAGGGTTCAAATCACCACTCTACACTGAAAGGTGACCTCGGGACCAGTGTTCCCTCTAAGCTGAGTTACTGTGAGCTAGCTCACAGATTTTTAGCCTCCGGCTCACACATTTTTGTCTTCGCTCAGGAAGGATGGCTCCAGGGCAAACTAATTTATGCAGTTGCCAAATCGCTAGCTTACAACTTTAATGCCAGTAGCTCACAAGGTAGAATTTTTGCTCACAGGATTCCACAGCTTAGAGGGAGCATTGCTTGGAACAGGATCTCCCTCTTAACATAATCTACCTCACAAGAATGCAGCGAAGATAAAATGAGGAGAAGAAACCATGGATTCCTTAGAGGAAGGGCAGAGGTTTTTTTTTAAAAAAAAAATCCTTGTAAATAAATATGGAGCCATCATGCACAGCCCCCTGTAGAAAACTTGTAGTTCTATCCTAAGTAGAGTTGCACCCTTCTAAGTCCACTGAAGTCACAGGGCTACAAAGGATGTAACTCTATTTAGGAGTGTTCAATCTGCAGCATAGTATTATAGCCAAGCCAGGTTGCAAGAGAACTAGGCTCTAGGAGAGGGGTAACCTACTAATCCTGCTTTAATAACCCTGATTCGGTGGGGGGGGGGGGGAGGAGTGTGCTACAGTAGCCCAATGGCTCCTGTACCAGGAGACGAGGGTGGCATGCAATACTCCTCCTGGCTCATATCAAATGTAGCTCAGCAACTGGAAAACCGTAGGCCTGGATGGTACGTGCATGCCTGCACGATCTTACTGTAAGGTCAGTAATTTGTTTTTAAAAATTCCACCACGCCTCTTTGTGAGAAGCCTTCAGGCACTTAAAATAATTAAACAATAATCAACAATTACAAATAACATAACTAAAACAGCAACATCAGCTAGCATTAACAAATAGCTTTGGGCAAAAGTTATATCAGTTCAATCAAACGCTTGGGAGAGTAAAAGGCGCCTAAAGGTTGGCACACTAGAATCCACTTGAGTATCTCTGGGGAGGTGCCAACAATGACCTAGTCCTGGCCACTTGACCTCTGAAGTCAGGAGCACCTGGGTCAAGTCCTCTGAAGATTACCTCAGATGATGAGAACAGATAGCCCTTTGAGAACATGTAAGAACAGATAGCCCTTTGGTTACCTTGGTCTCCAATTATAGTTAGGGTTTTCAAAGTTAAGACCAGCATTCTAATAAAGGGCCAATATTAAAAACCTAGTTTAAACTTATAATACAAGTATTTATTAGAAAGGCAATTAAAAACAAATAAGGGTCCAATAAAAGCCTCGTTGAAAAGTTCATGGCCCGAATACAAGGGCCAATACAAATGACCTGACACATTCCCGCCCTATTGGGGGCCTTCTTCAGAGGTCAAACAGTTTGAGGTACACATGTTACAATATTACATATTACAATAAGATAACCAATAAGTTAATACTTATTGAAGAAAAAGAAAAGCTGTAGAAAAAGAAAAAAATCTACAGAAAAAAGAAAATTGAATATGAATATGAATAATCAAATATTTTTAAAAAACTTACAGTGTAGTAAGAATGGCTATATTACTTAAGCAGCAAGAACAACAGACACAAGACAAAGATGTCTGTGAGGCCTCTAAAGATGAGAGTCATATGTCTGGTGCCAAATGCACAGCTGCTGAATTAGAACATCTAAAAAAATAAGAGGGCCCTTATTTGTATGTATTTTTTTACATTCTGTTTAAACTAGGTTTTTAATATTGGCCCTTTATTAGACTTCTTACCATTGTGGTTTTTGATTCCAGTTTTTGGTTCAAGTTTGTTTTCCCTTCCCTGTGTCTTACTGGAAGTGCAAACCCAGGCAGAACTGGTAGCCTGGTAGTGAATATTTATGCTGGTATATCTGCAACACTCCTCCAGAAATAAAAAGTAAGGTACAAAACATGGAACACATTGGATCACATTAGCAGGTAAAAGGTTTAAGAACACTTGACCACATTATGCAATGTCCAAGGCAATACAGAGATGGAAATATATAAAGGTGTATACTACAATCCTCCAAAAACCCATGGAATATTCCATACTGCTGCTATGCACTGTACTGAAAGAACTGGCACACTGATCTACCATTCACACAGTGTTGGTGCATAATTTCATAATCTTATACTAACTTGGCATATAGTCTGGCCATCCTGGACTGTGTTGGTTTAGCAAATCTGGATTGGGACTTCAGCCCATTATTAATTGCCCATGTTTAGGTATACTCCATGGTATCTATATCCTGGGCTTTGTGATAATCTTTGCAAACCATCTTTTCTGTGCTAGTCAAGAACCTGCACTCTAGATAGCGCTCTTGATTATGACTAATCAGTTGAATTCTGCATTACTTTTGCATTGATAGGCATCAGTGGATAAAATGACAAAGGTTCTAAGATTATTGCAGTGGTTAAATAAATGCCAATGACATCTTTTCCACCTTCTTTTCTGGTGTGCTTACAGCTGCTTTCTAATCATTGCTTAGTAAATCAGATGCAACATTCCCAAATGTCGCATCGTCTTGCCCTTAATCAATTGTTGAAACTACAGACCTAGGCAAAACTGGACTTGCCCATTTATCGCTTTCTGGATGACAAGAGAGCTAATAATTTCATAAGTCAGGGAGGGATGTGAATTACCTCTGCTGTAACACTACCCAGAAATACAGGATATTCAAATAAATTGAACAATACAGGAGGTATCGTTGATATTACCTGCAATCCTACCTATTTATCCAAGATTTGACATGTAATTTCCTCAAAGCTTTTGTATGTATTTCTTAAGCCTGGTTCCATTTTCATTTCACATGGAACACATACCGGATTGTATTTTAACACCTCACTCAGTTAAGGACAGCATGATTCACCAGTGCAAGCAGGATCTTCTTCCAGTAGTGTGCCTTGAGCTGGCATGGCACTCATATGGGCAAGGGGCAGCATGCAGTCCACTTTTTATAGTTTAAGTGATATCAGAGTAGGAATGTTTAATCCTCACTTTAAAGCAAGATCAGGCAATAATGAGGAAAGGTGAATGTCCATCATTCCTTTTTTCCAACTATTTGGAAATGGTGGCATGCAGAGAATTAATTTGCATTCTGCTGCCATCCACATGTACATATGATGAGCGTATGAACGCTAGCAACTTAGTAGAAAAGGGTTGTGAATGCTAATGTTTTATAGTTTCTCACACAAAGGAGCTTTAATTAAATTTACCTTTCCATAGCGGTTTAGGATTCAACATCTCCCTAGTCTGTTTTCAGCTGCGGTGCCAGGGAACTTCCTGTTAGATAATGACCTGCAAAAAACCCACTTCTCCTGTCTACCATGGAGGGGAACCCCAAGCCTTTCTGAGATTAAAGATGGGTTTTTGTGGTTGGCTGTGCATCAAGCCTCAGCTGGCAAAAATATCTATCTATCTATCTATCTATCTATCTATCTATCTATCTATCTATCTATCTATCTATCTATCTATCTATCTATCTATCTTGCTGTCAGCATTTATACTTCTGGATTTTCTGTCCTCATAATATATTTACTACTAAACTCAATATCAGCCGGCCTGGTAATATAAAAGATTAAAATACATTTAAAAAGGCCTTTTGGAGTAAGACAAATAGGTCATCAATAAGAGTGACAAGTATTTATATATTATTGATTGCATTTATATACCACTTTTCTTCTATCTTACAAGTATAAGATGCCATAACAGAAGTATACTGTAGCACAACACAAGTCTCAATCACTTTCAATTCTTGCAATTCTAATGCTTGACTTCAACACCGGTCCATGACCACCAGTTCAGCCACTATAAATCCTCACAGATGTGTGTGGTTGCGGCATAAAATCTACATAAACAGATACAAGATTCTTCCTTCCATGCTAGCACGGTTTTACATATCAACATATGAAATCAGGAGGATGAAGAGGGGGGAAAAAGATCCCAACAGTACACCCACATCTCTGATCATTTTTAAGGATGCCATGGGACTTGGGGGAAGGCATGAATTTAGTACAGTTATAGGCTGTAGCTATTCCCTCTCCTTACATGAACTGAGAACAGAACTATTCTTGAATATCACACATGTTTTCCCAACACAGCCAGATTTGTCCAAGTTGCATAAGGACTGAAGTGCAGCAGTTAAAAATAACCACCGATGAACAGTGATCAAGAGCTATTGCATTTTTTAAAAAAATGTGCTGATACCCACATCCCACAGAAATGAGAGCAGTATTCTGTATGTGGACAAAAATTAAATTTGACTTATTTTAAATCTGTATACAGATATCCTCTAGCTTAAGTACTATGAGAAAAGACAAATGCTTCCCATCAGCTTTCTCCAAACTGCTTACACTTTTGTACAGTGAAAATCCTCAGTATCTTAGCAGCCAGCACACATTTGCATTATTTCACAATGCTTTAATTAAACCGGGGAAAAGAAGGACAGGGTGGAGTTTCCCTTTGGCACAGTCTCAAGCTTCACTTCTTAACCTGACCTGCTAGAAGATAACAACAGCACAGTACAGTACAAGCAGAGTTCCTAGCACTTTATAAAGTAGGACTGGAATCCTTTTAGCACATACAACAATCTATGCTTCCTCCTTGTGGACAAAATAAGAAATTGCTAATTAAGTTTAATTGCTACTAATGCTCATTGTCTGATACATCAATTACTGTGGCTTTCACAAAGCGATTTTGCTCTAGTTTGGTGTCCAGAGCAGTGTTTGTTGTTTTTATTTTTAGCATCCACACAAGCTCTGTTTCTGAATTGTCCACTTTCTTGTCTCTCCCTCCACCACACCCAGCTGTGATCTTTCTCAAGCCTGGTTTGGTACCTTTGTTCTAGACAGATTGAGTGTGTTGGCCTAGTGTGGGAAGCCGAGGAGAGTGTGGCGATCTGGCTGGTGTACCGACCGCCTAACGCACCGGCCAATAGCCTACCATCCCTGTTGGAAGCCGTATCACGCTGGGCGCTGGAGCACCCTAGGCTTATATTCTTGGGTGACTTCAACATCCATGCTGATGATGCGACCTCCACACAGGCTGCGGACCTGGTATCGTCCATGGCAGCACTGGGACTCTCCCAATTTATAACGACCCCCACTCACCGGGCCGGACACATGCTCGATTTGATCTTCGCAGCTGGGGTAACAGTGGACCGGATTACTGCCTTGGCAGTACCATGGTCAGACCACCATGCCCTGAAGGCCCGTCTGAATGTTCCACCCCGACCCTGTTTAGGCAGCGAGCGCATTTTGGCTCGCCCGGGGAGCCTAATGGACCCATGGCTCTATGGGATCTGATGCCCCCCGACGGCTCGTTAGATGAGCTTGTCGAGAACTGGCGTAGCCGACTCTCTACGGCCATTGACAAGATTGCTCCCCGGCGCCCTCTGTGCTCCCACGCCAAACTCGCTCCATGGTATACCCAGGAGCTGAGGGGTATGAAGCGGGAGTTAAGATGGCTAGAGAGATGGTGGCGATGTGTTCGCGACAAAGCTACAAGAGCATCTTATCGGATGTTTATGAGATCTGATGAGATGGCAGTCAAGACTGCAAAGAGGGTGTTCTTTGCAGCCGAGATTGCTTCCACTAGCTCTCGCCCAGCCCAATTATTTAGAACAATTAAGTCCATAACAGCTCTGCCTCAGGGCAGCCCAAATGCTAGGGAATTGGAGATTGGCTGTGAGGCTTTTGCGAGCTATTCTGCAGATAAAGTCTTGATGCTTCGCCATGACCTCCCTGCCACAATTGAAACAGTAAGTGAACTCGAGGCCCCTTGCACATCTGTGTCAGTTTTGGATCATTTCGACCTGCTTAGCCTTGAGGAAGTTGACAGATTACGCATAAATGTACGCCCAACCACATGCATCCTGGATCCATGCCCTTCCTGGCTCATTAAAGCAGGCCATGAGGGGTTGCGAGGAGCTCTTAGGGAGATTATCGACAAGTCCCTTGCTGAGGGACGGTTCCCGGGAGCTCTCAAGGAGGTGATGGTCCGTCCTCTCCTGAAAAAACCATCCTTGGACCCGGCCGAATTGGCCAACTATCGGCCAGTTTCCAATTTGCCCTATTTGGGCAGATTGATTGAGAGGGCGGTAGCAGTACAGATTCAAGGTTTTCTAGATGACGCTTCCATTTTGGATCCCTTCCAGTCCGGCTTTCGCCTAGGTCACGGGATGGAGACGGTTCTGGTCGCTCTTACTGACGACCTCTGTAAGCACCTGGATGGGGGTGGTTCGATGGCGTTGCTGTTGCTAGATCTGTCGGCTGTGTTCGACATGGTCGACCACCAGCTGCTCGCCCACTGCCTTGCCGAGATGGGAATACAGGGGCTTGCCTTACAGTGGCTTGTCTCCAGGGTCGGGGACAAAGGGTGGTGCTAGGGGAACAGCTGTCCCCGAGATGCCCACTTGAGTGTGGGGTACCCCAGGGTGCAGTGCTGTCCCCGATGTTGTTTAACATCTTTATACGCCCCCTTACCCAGGTGGCTCGGAGGTATGGGTTGGGTTGCCATCAGTATGCTGATCTATCTGATGTTGGGTGGCCAGTTGGACTCTGGACCGGAAGATCTAGACTGGGCGTTACAGGCCGTGGCTGGATGGCTCCAGCTTGAGCCAGTTGAAGTTGAATCCAGCAAAGACAGAGGTCCTGTGCCTGAGTCGTGGCGGTTCGGGGTTGGGGGTCCAGCTCCTGGTCTTCGATGGGGCACCTCTTGTGTCAGCATCGGAGGTTAGGAGTCTGGGGGTGCTCCTGGATGCCTCCTTGACAATGGAGGCCCAGGTAGCGGCCACAGCTAAATCGGCCTTCTATCATCTTCGTCTGGTTCAGCAGTTGGTTTCTTTCCTTGACCGTCACGACCTGGCGACAGTGATCCATCATGGACCTCCCACGCGGGAAGCACATCCAGCCTGTGCTTAGGTTACTGCACTGGCTGCCAATAGCACACTGGATTCGCTTCAAGGTGCTGGTACTTACTTTTAAAGCCCTACATGGCCAGGGTCTGACCTACCTGAGGGACCGCCTTTCCTCATATATACCCCAGAGAGCACTACGGTCAGGGGCCCAACATCGTTTGACTATTCCAGGCCCCAAGGATGCAAGACTCACCAGGTACCAGGGCCAGAGCCTTTTCTGTGGCAGCTCCTTACTGGTAGAACGAGCTCCCGGAGGAGCTCTTCCGCCAGGCTTTTAAATAGGAGCCGCCGCCACTACTGTTGTCATCAATGATTCCATCGAACTTCTGGAACTTAGGACTGGCCCAGTTGCATCGCCAGGCCTGTATTTGCTCGAGGGATGATGGTCGGAAGGACAAGTGGACAGATTTGAAGAGCACGCCATCTAATTTGTCAGCATTGCGAGCACTTTATTGTTAACTGTCATGCTATTATATGATATTAGTATGTATTTTATGTAGTTTTAAATTTTATGGCTATGTCAGTTAGGTACATTGTACCGCTCTTGTTAGCCGCCCTGAGCCTGTTTGCAGGATGGGCAGGGTATAAATATAATAAATAAATAAATAAATCATAGTCAAAATGTATTTATGAGCCAGGTAGACAGAGACAGGAAAGTGCACATTTTTGCAGGTTCAGGTTGTATCAGAATCATTGTCCTCATCTCATTTCCCTGAGACCACTATTTCCACTACAGGGTGTTTTTAAAAGATGCTGTCACTTCACATATGTTTTAAAAATCACTGCAGAGATGTGCCCTTTCCCCTTATACTGCCAACAGCAAAAGGGGCTAGAGGCTTTTAAAAAATACGAAAACTAGGAATTCAGAGGAGGAGGTAGATCTATTCTCTGACGTTGATGGCCCAGACAAAGTTGATCTTGTCAGACCCTGGAAATTAGCAAGGTCAGCCCTGGGTAATATTTGGATTGGAGACCACCAAGGAAGTCCAGGGTTGCTATGCAGAGGCAGGCCATGAGAACCCACCCCTGTTCATCTCTTTTGCTGAAAACTCTACAGGATCCCCATAAGTTGGCTGTGACTTGAGGGCCCTTTCCACCAGTAGATGTAGAACAGAGCCCTATATACAGTTATAGTGATATGTCAGTTAATGATTTTTAGGGGAAAAGCCCCCAAAGTCATCTGGTGATAATGGAAGCAGGGCTCTTTTTGTAGCAGGAACTCCTTTGCATATTAGGCGACACACCCCTAATGTAGTCAATTCTCCAAGAGCTCTGTTATTTATTTTATGGCAGTATAGGAGGGATAGGTGAAAATCTTCCCCCTTCCTTTAGTGAAAATTTTCCATCGAATGAAACCCATAGATGGAAATGTAAATATAAACAGAAACTTAATTTTCTAACCATTTTTATTGTCTTGTATTAGCCTAATGCATATAAAAGGTTAAATGAGAACCCACAATGACTACTGCAACTAGGTGGGTTGGGCCTACTCTACATTTCTCCATGAAACAACTGCAACACAATGGGAGCAACTGTTTAACAAGAAAGCATGGCACATGAATGACACAGCAACCTTCACGAAGCTAAGCAGGTATGAGCTAGTCATGCTAATTGTATTGATACTGCTCTTTACCACCCCTCTTAGGAACCCCATTATACAGTCTTGAGTTTCATGATGCAAGAAAGGTATGTTACAAATAAAATACTCTTATGTTGACATAATAGTTAAGATGAGGAAGTGTTAATTATTTAGTATTTTTACTGTCTCCAAAAGGTTTTGAGTCTAAGAAAACTATATGTAAATAAAAGAAAGTTTGAATAAAACAAAGTTATACCCAGAATTAAACTTTGTTGTCTTAAAGGTGCCATGGGACTCAAACTTTGTTCTATTGCTTCAGACCAACACAGCTACCTCCCTGAATTTATATATGAATAAGTTATTGGTTATCTTAGAGACCACAGGGCCTTGAAGACTATTATAGATCCCATATCCTTTCCCTGTATATTGGAAAGGTAATATTTTTCTGCTATCAATAATGCTTATTTTATATTTATTTACTTTAAACTGGAGTCTTCAAATACACTGTTGTACACCCCCCCCCCCACATGGATGGCCCAGACTAACCGAATCTCGGAAGCTAAGCAGAATCCGCCCTAGTTAGAACTTAGATGGAAGAATATCAAGGAAACCTAAGAAACCTAAGATTGCTATGCCGATGCAGATAATGGCGAACCAACTCTGAAGGTCTCTTACCTTGAAAACCTTATGGTGTTGCCATAAGTCAGCTGTAACTTGACTGCACTGTCCACCACCAGTCCCCCCCTCCATTAAACTAAGATCAGAAATCTGAACCGAATATCAGATGTTTGTTTTCTAAAAATAGCAGAGGAAGGTTAAATAAGCAGAATTAATTCCTTTTTTTTTTTTTTGCATAGGATCATCACTTACTAGGTTTGTTATTTTCTGGTTTCTCTACATAACGAAATGCAGCCAAGCTATGTGAATGTTATCGGAGCTATCGATACAGATAGAATTCACTGCCTGAGCTGGTAAAGAGAAGTATCAGTAAAATTACCACAAAGAACTGGTTACTTGAATGTACTTGAATGTAGACAACAACTATATTACAGATTGGGGATGGAATTACAAACATTTTTTGTTATAATTATTGGCAAATCATCTGGGAACAAGACAAAGGAATATGAATGGTCACTAAACTATGAGCCGATGAAGCTATAAAAAGCTTAAAATCATTTAGCCTGTTCTGCCAGTGAAGAGCCACGTTTGAAAACACACTGTAAATTCATCAAAACATCAAAATTCATCAAAACAGATAGCGGACAATAAAAGACTACCCCACTGACAAATAGGAAGTCTTGTAACATCATAAAGACCAAGTATTATGACATGATCTTTTGTAAACCTAGTTGTTTAAAGGAGGGCAGGAGACCCAGCAATTCAAGAGACAGATGTGAACCATCACTTCGAAGAACAAATGACAAGAAGATCCAGTCAAAAGAGTAAGCAATCCCATCAAAGAAGGCAAAGTCATCTCCTAACAGGTGATTCCCAAGATCAGTAGAAGCTGCCAAGTTGGAATCTATATACAGATCCAAACATTATCAGACTGGGACTCAGTACAGAAGCTAGTACTGGTCAGTACAGTAAGGGAAGCTAGCTGGTCAGTACAGAAAGAAATTGTTCCTTTGCAGAAGCTCATCACCATTGGGACTGTTCTGCCTACACTCCACATAGGTTTCTACCAGCATCACATACATGGGCTCTGGTTCATTCAGTCTATTGCCAGAAGACATTTGTTATTCCACAAGGATAAAATAAAAGAGATGAGGACGATGGAGAGAAAGATAGGGTAGAAATGAAGTTAAATAAAATAAATAAAAATAGGTCTCAGTCAATTACAGTCAAGACAAACACTGCTAGCCATTGGTGTTTGTCTATATAATGCCCCTATATAAATCAATGGTGCGACCTCATTTGGAATACTGTGTGCAATTCTGGTCACCACACCTTAAAAAGGATATTATAGCTTTGGAAAAAGTGCAGAAAAGGGCAACTCGAATGATAAAGGGGTTGGAACACTTTCCCTATGAGGAAAGGTTAAGGCGCTTAGGGCTCTTTAGCTTGGAGAAACGACGACTGAGGGGTGACATGATTGAGGTTTATAAGATTATGCATGGGAAAGAGCAGGTCGAGAAAGAGGTACTTTTCTCCCTTTCTCACAATGCAAGAACTCGTGGGCACTCCATGAAATTGCTGAGCGGTCGGGTTATAACGGATAAGAGGAAGTACTTCTTCACCCAAAGAGTGATTAACACTTGGAATTCACTGCCACAGGATTAAAACTTGGAATTCACTGCCACAGGAAGTGGTGGCGGCTACAAGCATGGACGGCTTCAAGAGGGAATTAGATAAGCATATGGAGCAGAGGTCCATCAGTGGCTATTAGCCACAAGGTATAGATAGGGACTCTGGGGCAAGTGATGCTCTGTCATCTTGGCGTTTGGGGGGGTCAACAGTGGGAGGGCTTCTAATGTCCTGGCCCCACTGGTGGACCTCCTGATGGCACTAGTAATTCTGGCCACTGTGTGACACAGAGTGTTGGACTGGATGGGCCTTTGGCCTGATCCAACATTGGCATCTCTTATGTTCTTATGTCTCTCCTTACTATTATTGGTAGCTGTGTTGTCAAGGGACTACTATATTGCTGTTCTGCTGGTAGAGCTGTAAGTCACCTCTAGGGACAGTTTGAAACAAGACTTCTGAAGTTCCTTAAGAAAATCCTAAAGGACGGCTTGACTATCATTTACAGCATTGCCTGCAAAATGAGCAGCTGCAGGAGAGCACAGGAGATGCTGAAAGTCATGTGCTCAGTTCACATGGGTCAAGGCTCACAAGCCTGGCCAGTGTGGCCACTGCCTCATGTAAACGTGCCCCAGCATAACCAGCCACATGCAAGAGTGACACGGAAGACAGCTGGGGATCCTCTGCGGAAAAGGCAACACAGAAAGTGTTTCCCAAGGGTAGAAAGTTGTAATGTATTTTATTTTATATCCTGTCTTTCTCCTGTGGAATTCAACTGTTGTGTGGAATGACAATACACTAGCACATGTGTTTAGATACATCTGTGATCTGTGTCAGAAAACCCAATGCTGTAGGAGATCTGTCAAGACACAATTCCTTAGGCACTTCAACTAGTTTTATGCCCAGTCCCGTAGCCAGGATTTTTAAATTTGGGGGGCCTTTAAATAAGTCAGGGGGCACCCCGCACAGAAACCCCCAAGGAAACACCATAAATAAAATTAAAAATTGGAAGTTGGGGGGCCTGGGCTGGATGGGAAGTTGGGGGCCTTGGCATTAAGTCGGGGGGGGGGGCAAGCCCCAAGATGCCCCACTGTAGCTATGGGCCTGTTTATGCCTTAGATTACAATCTTAGTGCCAAATAAGACGAGATGGTTGATATCAGTAAGCACAGTGGAAGAGGAAAATTACATAAGGACTGCAGCACTGGAGTTGAGGGATGGTTTAAATTTTTTTCGGTGATCCCCCAATATAAAATAATCCCTCACCCACCAAAACTATTTGCTCAGATGAGAGTATCTGTAAGTTTTCCTAACTGCAAGAAAATAGCAGCTGGGCAGGGTGGGGCACAGTACCAATACTCTCATGATTGTAATTTTATCTGAAACTAAAGCAAAATTTCTAACAGAAGAAGAGAGATACATGAATTTAAGTGCAACCCAGCTCAATCTTAGCTTTTTAAATATAATCCCTCCCTTTTGTTACCATATATGCTGCCTTTCATGTGCATCTTTAGACACATGTGGATAACATTCTAGGGTTGCCAACCTCCAGGTGGTGGCTGGAGATCTCCCGCTATTACAATTGATCTCCAGGTGACAGATATCAGATAATCTGCAGAAAATGGCCACTTTGGAAGGTGGACTCTACATCATTATACTCCACTGAAGCTCCTCCTCTACCCAAGTCCCACCCTCTTCAGGCTCCACCCCTAAAATCTCCAGGTATTTCCCAACCCAGAGCTGGCAACCGTATTTGGATCATTCATTCAGAACTGTGACCAATTTGGGGAGATTTAAGCTCAGTGCTTTCCTATCTAGCTTGGGAACCTGACTCACTTGCCAGTTAGGGGGAACAGAATATATGGATGAGAAATCTTTACCTGGATAGTAGGCAAGCAAGTTCAAAGTGACTCTATTAGGCTACCAATAACCACAAAACAACCAGATCTTTTCCAAATCAAAGTTCAGATTTTATGTAGGAAAATATAAAGGCATAGGAATTGAAAGTCATTTAGCTGTAAGAATAATGAAATGGCTGTGTCCAGAACGATACATGTCTGAAGAGTTAAAGGAAAGAAGAGAAAGCTGAGCTAACCATTAGGAGGAGGGGAAGAGTAGGCAAATTTTAAAAAGGGGAAGGAGAAAGAGTTTTGAGCAAGATTAAATGAAAATCCAAGACCAGCAAAAGGTGTTTACCTATCCTCAGTCTGCTGAGTTGGGTAGAGTACGTTATGTGTTTAACTGGAGAGCAATAATCCAGAAATTGAACCTGAGCAAGCTCTAAGCATACCCCATGTCATGGGGATGAGCTGCTAGAATGTTCTAGATGGTAATGCTTATGCCCAGGAAAAAAAAGTAGGCAAAACCTCCCAAAGGTCCCGAGAAAGCCATCAAAGATAAAGCAGTGGAGGGAGGCTTCTTCATGGCATTTCAGAAGAAAATTGAATGAGCAAAGGGGGTGAAACTATCAAAAATTTGGGTGGCAAAGCAGCTCTAGTTATAGAAGCCAGCACAAAAGAAATACCAGGAATGACTGGGAATATATAAATATACACACGTATACTTCATTTATATCCCACCTTTCTCCACAATGAGGACCCAAAATGGCTTACATCATTCTCCTTGCCTCCATTTTTTCTTCACAACAACCCTGTGAAGTAGTTTAGGCTGAGAATGTATGACTGGCCCAAGCTTACCAAGCGAGCTTTCATGGCTCAGCAGGGATTTGAACCTGGGTCTTTCAGGTCCTAGTCCACTACCCCACACAGGGGTAAAGCCAAGGGTTAGCATCTATGGATTTTTTGGCTCTGCTTGGATTAAAGGGGGGGGATTCCTTCTCGGAATGGCAACAGAACATGACTGTACACAGATCAGGGAACATCCTGGATGGGCAAAAGGGTCTGTGGTTAGATGGATGTTTCACCCATGCCTGAGGCAGGCTGGTAGGAGACATTCAGGCAAGGTCAATAAGAGTTATGAAGCCTACCTGGCATCTTGACAGTAATCTAGTTTTGCAGCCAGGAGAACTTGCATGTGGTGACTGAGATACCACTGACAGACCGAGGTGGGCACCCAGCTTTGTAAGCCCTTGCTGCAACAAGTAGACATGCAGATACCCCATCAATGAGTCTGTCTCCTGCCAAAAGTGTTTACTCATTAGCAAAATGGATTCCTGATTAAGGAAAGCCATGCCCTCACCTTCTCCAAAGCGAGACATTGCTCATTCCTAAAATGGCTGCATATGGAGCAGAGGTCCATCGGTGGCTATTAGCCACAAGGTATAGATATGGACTCTGGGGCAGGTGATGCTCTGTATTCTTGGTGCTTGGGGGGGGGGGGAACAGTGGGAGGGCTTCTAGTGTCCTGGCCCCATTGCTGGACCTTCTGTTGGCACCTGGTATTTTTTGCCACTGTGTGACACAGAGTGTTGGACTGGATGAGCCATTGGCCTGATCCAATATTGGCTTCTCTTATGTTCTTATGACCATTTGGGCCATGATAGAGTTGGGGCTGAAAGCACACATCTAAGAAGGGGGTTCTTAGTAGCACTTTCTCCAAAGAATATTTTCAGCTGTTTGGCAAAAGGATGGAATTTTTAAAAATGTACCTAATAGCCATCCCAAGTCGAAAAAAAAAAAAGCAGAAAGCTTATTTTTAATATCTATCACCATGTAAAGTATACAAATGACATCCATCCAAGTTAGTTTATTCCTCCAATACCTTATATTATCCTTTAGACTCTCAGCTGAAAGGAAAAGAAAACCCAAACCATAACATAATATAGGTTGCCATAGGAACCATCTACCCAACAATGACTCACCAAGACAACTCCTTGCTTTATTCAACCAATAGTGACGTATTCATTGCCACAGAAGGACCTCTGATGCAAAATAAATGTAAATACAACTTTCCCCACTACACAGGGACTTCCTATTCTGAATATTTGCTTTGCTACTATTGCTACTAATATGGACAACTAAGATCCTTACTCTGCAAGTAGCTGTTCTGCAAAGTATGCATTTCCCCCCCTTGTGCTTTTCAAAGCCACTCTGACTATTGCCAGGTTGATTATTATTATTATTATTACTCTTTTGAGGTGGAAGTCACATAGGCAGAAAATGGTCAAACATGCCTGGCCTGTTGTGGGTTTCATACAAAGGGCATCTGAATTCCCTCAGGAAGTCACAAATAGTAGGGATGGAGCCCATAAATTTACATGGCTCTGGCCCTATTGAACAAATACCTCCTAGTCTCCAGATGAATTTAAGGGCTGCCCAAATTTGGAAATATTTAATCTCACCTTTTACTGTTGTTATTTCCACCCCTGGAAAGAACCTGCTATGAAGGGCAACATATTGAGCAAACACATGAAAGCAAAATGAACGTTTTTTGAATAATGGAAAACACTCATTGGGAGTGACTTAACTAGTTTCTGCAAACAGGGCTTCAGAACTCTAAAATATAGTTGTCTTACGTCTGTCATTATTAGGCGAAAGGTGACACTGTGTGGGAGAAAAGCATTCCAAAAGAACTGGTTACGGATTAAGATTAAGAAACAGGTGGGGAGAAAAAGTGTCTCATCAGAGAAGAAGCAACAATGTGATGCAGCATGAGTCACTTTTGGGGTAGGATTCCCCATGCAAAAACCGGGAACCTAACTTGTGCAAACACAGCCCAGAGGCAACAAATTGTAGTTGCCCCAACAACAGCTGATACACATTGAACAACTGAGGCGATTCTGTTTTATTCCACTCATTAAAAATTCAGTCTATGAAGTACGAAGAAAGTTTTGCTGTCTTTGAAGAAGAAAGAACATTAAGTGGTAGCCTTGAAATGCCTCCTGGAGCAGAAATCTCCAACCCATGGCCCATGTTGTTTTACAGATGACTGGCAAAGACCCGGGTTTAAATAGATGGGTCTGTCACTGGTGAGTGGTTTGGCCAGTTTGGTGTAGTGATTAAGTGTGCAGACTCTAATCTGGGAGAACTGGGTTTAATTCCCCACTCCTCCACTTGCAGCTGCTGGATGACCTTGGGCAAGCCATAGTTTTGACAAGAGCTGTCCTTGAAAGGGCAGTTCCTGAAAGAGCTCTCTCAGCTCCACCTACCTCACAGGGTGGTCTGTTGTGGGGAGGGGAAGAGAAAGGAGTTTGCAAGCCGCTTTGAGACTCCAAGTGAAGGGCGGGGTATAAATCCAATATCATCATCTTCTTCTTTTTTATCAGTGGAAGCAACAGAATGTGTGACCAATGACCTCTCTTATTATATACCTCAGCCACTTACTCCTGAGTGCCTATCCAGTCCGCCAGTTAATATCTGCCTCTCAACCCTGCACTCAGTGTCCCCTCCTTCAGAGGCCAGGCAGCTGGTGACTAGAGACATTGTCTTTTCTGTGGTGGCAGCTTGCCTCTGGAGTGGCCTTCCCTGGCACCTAGAGTTAACTGTTTTTTTAGCCACCAGGCCAAAACACATCTTTTTACACAAGCTTTTAAATTAGGGAAGTTCTCAGTTTTTTAATGGTCTGCTTCTGTTGTATGTTGGTTATGACCAATAGCTTGTTTTTAGTACTATGGTGACTTTAATTGTAATCCACTTCGAGCAGGACGCTGAAGAGGCAGCACAGAAGCATCCTAAATAAATAAATAGCTTGAAAGCTATTTGCGTGTGTGCAGCAGAATGAGGCACGCAGAGTTCTGAAGGGGTTGAATGGATTGTACCACTTCAGACTGCAGGTGGAGAATCACATTTTTTGAATGCTCTCCCATGTTTGTTTTTGAAAAAAATCCTTGCAACTAAAAAAACCCAAAAAAACCTAGCACAGCATCAGGCTGGCTAAGGTAGAACTGCTCTCCCCAAGTACTAATTTTCTTGTTACAAGGAATCACAATGTTAAAAGTAGTACCCCCACATTCAGCCTGAAGTGGTCCACCTTCCCACCATCCCAGACCTCAAGGACTTCATTCTGCAGCATGTTTACCAGGCAAATAGGAGTGTGAAGCTAGTGATCAAACAGGCAGAAATCTGAGTGAGCCTCTGTTGCCACTAGGCTGGGTGGGGTGGGGGGATGGAACTTAAAGTTTGCTGTTTTGGTTTGCCTGGGAGTCAATGGGCACAGATCAAGTTGGTTCAGCCCTTGTTCAGAGGTAGCTGTTACATCAATGCTAAGGTTGGGGTGTGCTGCTGTACAAGTGGCCATTTAAGAACTGATCTTTCACAACAGCACTGAAAGCTATATGCCCCATATTTGATGTGTCTGCCCTCAGCGCAATAGCTCTTAGTAACTGGGCTACTGACTAACAGCCTTCCTTGCATTTTCTGACAAAGCATGTTTCTAGCTCTCGTGATAGCACAGACACATTTGAAAATCTGATGGCCAAAATACAAATGGGGGTGGCGGGGTGGGGAGAGATGGCTGGGGGCGCAAAGTAAAACAAGGCCCAGTTCATATATTTTTCAGCTTCTGTCTCCCACCACTAACTCCCAAATCCATGTATTAATTATTTTTAGTCTGCTGCCAGTTCAAAATTTTCCAAGTGTGTGTAGATAAGAGAAAGTGGGGTATAAAGGAATAAAATATTTATTTATTTATTTATTTATTTTATTTCATTTATACCCCGCCCTCCCTGCACGCGAGCTCAGGGCGGCTTACACAGGCACAAAATTTACAAAATACATGTAAATATTTATTTTTATTTTATTGGATTTGTATCCCACTCTCCCTGTGTCCACAACTCAGAAGCATCCTTCTGGCTTTATGTATTTCGGACATAGTCCATCCCTGAAATCTGACTTGACAATTGTGTTTCCATCTCCATTTCTTAAAGGAAGAATTTGGTGACCACCAATAACGCTAGTGCTTAACGACAAAAAAGGTTGTTTCAGACACAAAGCTCATATGCTGTTCTCTGTATTATGACTTATAATTACTGCCCGCCTATGCTGTAGCTGCAAAGATGCAAGTTGCCTGGGAACACCTTAAAGTTAGACATCTAATTTCCTTAAATTTCAAAATGCGAAGGAATCAATGTAATCAGTTTGAACATATCCTACATTTTTGCCATTTTCTCCCTCTCCCCATTTGTATATTGTAAGGCAAATTTCTTGACAACTTTAATGTTACACAGCAATTAAATAATAAGGGTGTAGGAAAGTCTGTATTGTTGTTCAACCAGGAATTCACCTTACTTGGATCTTTGTAACCCAACCTTTTTCTTATGAGAAAGAGGTAAAGGGAACCATTCGTGTCTGTTTAGTCTGGGAAAGATTTAAAAAAACTGTAGCTGTCAAAACACAAACAAACAAGCAAACAAACAAGCAAACAAACAAAAAAGACTTCCACTATAGAGACAAAAAATGTTATTGCCTTTATAGTTTTTAGTCAGACTGATCTGCAGTGGCAGAAACTGAACTGTATACTACCCAACCCTAATGAATTCCCCAGATCTGATACCATCAGGCTAACAGTGCAACCCTAAGCAGAATTATACTCTTCTACCTCTATAGAAGCCAATGGATTTAGAACTTTGATCATGACTGTACTGCAAGAACACCGCCATGTAAAGAGTTCCTTGAACGGAGCGATTATTCATCCTGGTTCAACTTGCACTGACTACAGCATTCTTCAAACAGGCAGGATTAGACAGCAGTTAAGGAAAAGAGGGTCTGCACTACACCTGCCTTAGCGCTGCAAATCCAGTATTCCTGTAGAAGTTAAACTAGCCCCCAGTGGTCGTTATGACTTATTTCAGGGACATCCAGTACGGGACATTCCTGTTACTTACTAAGGCCTGAGTCATCTGTCACTGGAATAATTCTGGATTTGCTTCCTCATGGAAATCCCACACTATTCCTGTAACATCTATGGAATGGAGGCACAAGGGTCACCCAAATGATAAAGGGTTCTTCCCAAACCAGCAAGACCAGGGACTTCCTTTCCTATTCTTTTGTGCTCTTACCTAAGCAAACAATTATGGGATCATGTTCAATCCGCTTGCATCCTGCACTCGGCAAAGTGACTTTAACTCAAGAAGTTAATGCAACAATGAACTTTTGGCCTGTTGCAGCAAACATTCAATGACCAGCCCACCAGAACAGGTGACCAGGAGGAATATGCAAAAGTAGAACTTAAAGGACAGATGTTCAGACAGACATAAAGTGTGCAAGCAAATTAGAAGGAATACTATTGGCAGGGGTCATTTGGGGGGGGACGCGGGGGGACGCCATCCCCCCGGGTGAGGTGCGGGAGGGGGGGGCCTGGAGCTCCCTGCTGGTGCCCGCTGGAGGTCGCCGCCAGCTGTGGGGAGGACACACTTCCGGTGATGTCAGGGGGTGTGGCATATGCTAATGAGTTATGCTAATGAGTCCCCCTAGCTCTTTTTCTACGAAATGACCCCTGACTATTGGTATAGGCCAAAAATTGAAGTACTTATGGAAAGAAAAAGGGTAACTGCAGAGGCACTCAGTGACAATTTTCCAAGGTAGGAATTGACAGATTCTAATCTGCTAAAGGAGTGGAAGAGACAGATGTGGCTCAAACAAAATGGGCATTCTATGGAAGATCAGGAAGTGGCAGGAACTCCCCCCCAGTCGACAATTTGGCTGACAATGGGAAGGTATGGGTATTCCGGGGGAAAACAGTCTGGGAATGTTTTCTGGAAAGTTCTCCAATTTTTCATTAAAAATGTCTAAGGTCTTCATTGTCAAAATGAATGTGGTAAATGATCTCATTTAGCATATCTATTTTCACATATTTAGTAAACAAAAATGTAAAAGCACCCAAGTATGTTTCAATAACTAAAATACTGGAACTGAAATACTTGAAGAGGAAAAAACAGAACCAACTGTAATTGAAAAGGTACATTTAAACAAATTCAAACTTTATGTGGAAATTATTTTTTATTGGAATAATATACATATTATAAAGATTAATACAAAGACTTAAAGAAAATATAGTGGGTAGTATGGGAGAAACCCAAAGGTACTGAAAACTGTTGATACATTAACAGGGAAATCCTATACAGAGTTATTCCAGCCTAACCTCATAAACGTCAGTGGGCTTTGGCTGAACTAACTCTGCATAGGTATGCACAATAATTTTAGCACACAAAAGAACTGTGCCATGGACATGGTTGTCCACTCATCTGTTTCAACAGAATTTAACTCTCTTTCATGGATGTCAGTGGGGCACCTCAGAATTTTCTTCACATGGGTTATTCTCCCTGGTTTCAATGCTGTTGAAAACTGTGGGTTTCAACCACATTATGGTGTGTTCAAGCACCTCTTTAGTTTTCCCCAGCTTTTTTACTGATCTTTGCCACTTTGCTGCAAAATTTTTGGAAACCGCACAGCAAAACATGGATGGGTGCTATGTAAGCAGGAAAGGTTGGGTTTACCTGGTCCTGCCCACATGGAAGCTGTAACGATTCCATGTTTTACTGTGTGTGTGTGTGTTTAAAAGTTTGGTTTGTATGGGTGTATGACAGACTAGGATGCTGGACTCAGGCAAGTGATATGATTGGTGAGTGACAGAGAGGGGGAGGGGTTTTGGAATGGATGCTGTGTGGATGATTTGGATGTCTATCAGAAGTAACAGTTAATGATGACAGTTAAGGAGTTAGTGATATATAACAGTTAAACAGTGAGAGTCAGCAGAGAGTGCTATGTGAAAGCAGATGTTATAAGTTCTGTCTAGTAAAAGAGATAAGCAGTTTGTTCGTTTTAAGGTCTGAAAGAGAGCAGTCTCTTGTGTGTTATGAGAAGTTAAAGCATACAGAAACAGTAACCATATATGGTCTAAAGAAAATATTGTTACAAAACGACATGCCCAGATCCCTGTCAGTAAGAGGGAGAAGTGTGTGAAACATCAAATAAATCTATTTTTATTTCAGATAACAGTTCTGAACGAAATTCCTCAGGAAACACATGGTCCTTCGAAAGCCCAGACCCTGGGTCACAATACCTACCCAGAGAGGAAAAATATTATAGAAAAGGTGTGGGAAAGCCTAAATTTCCCTGGTGGCAGCCAGAATACCTGAAGAAAAATAAAGCATAAGAACTTTTAAAGTAAAACCAGACCTCCCCAGAGAAGAGGTCGTCACAGAAGCCATTTTCCCTGCTCCCGTCTTCACAGTGGCTACCCCCAGCACAGGAGGCCTTTAAAAATTTTTAAATCAAGTGGATTTTATAAGAGTCTATTTGTCAGGATCTCTGAATTCCCAGCTTTCATTTGAAAAAAGCAAGTCTCTAGCCCCTTTCATTGTAGCACTATGTCTTTCCCCTTTCTCCCCTCCCAGTTGTAGTGGTAGCTGCTGCTGGGGGACTGGAACAGGGAAAAACTGCCATGTGGAATCCCCATTCCTGCTGCTGATACAACACACCAGCCTGTCACAACCTCTGTATCACTGTCACTCTCCATGGTATCACTTGCATCACTTGTTCGTTCCATATCAGATTGGTGATTACAGTACCCCTTCACAGGAGACACATAGCTAAGAACGAAAAACCACCAGTTGCAACTTTAAAATACCACGTTTGCCTAATATAGTATTGCAAATGGCATCCATTCATTGTCATTAACTTTACAGAACAATAGATCCAGGTGGGCAGCTGCATTGGTCTGAAGCAGGAGAACAAATTTTGAGTCCAGTGGCACCTTTACAACCAACAAAAGTTTATTCAAGGTATGAGCTTTTGTGTATGTGTACACTTCCTCAGATACACTGAAATGGAAATTAACAGTTCATATATATAGGCAGATGCCTCTACATAGGTGAACAGCAAAATAGCATACAGCTTAATGAAGATGTTTTGACTTATGCAAAGGCTAAACAGCAATGACAAGGTCACCATTTGTTTGGCTTTAACTGGGGGGAAAACAGTGTAGTAATAAATATGTCAAAATAGGAGACAGATGTGTAAAAGTATCCTTCTAAGAGTAATAAACTGCGACACTTTTGCTTAGTTTCAACAGCACGTAATTGCTCCCATATAACTTTAACTGCCACCTCACAGTTTGTACTCACAGTGCTGTTGCAGCTCCCATCATTTTCTTTTTTTACATCTGTCTTCCTCCATTAATATCTCACAGTGAAATCCAGGCACTCTGGAACAAGTTGGGGACTTTTTTGGATAGTTACTGCACAGCACTTGAGAGCCTTGCTACTGTCAGCTACGCTGCCATGGGGGTTGGGGAGCTCGGTCTGTGTCTGGTTAATTGCTACTGCATTCCTTTCTGTGCTTTTTCTGCTTTGCGCCAAAATGCTTATCTATACAGATGTGCAGAAGGGAATTGCATTGTCTGGGTTTTTCCTAGGTGCCGTGGGAGAGTGTTGGTTCTCAGCTTCAGCTACCTAACGGTCTCCAAGCTTTATCCCATGCACGGGAGGGTGCCTAATTGGCCAGTGCTCTGGGGGGGTGCATACGAATACCCTATACCCTATTATGCCCATGGGGCCACCACCATTCTTAACAGTGCTTATGTTACTGCATCTATAGCTCTGCAATAAAAGTATTACCGTTCCTGAATGCGTGTACTTTGTTGTTGGCTGTGGGTTCTGACAGCTACTGCTAGTGGGTGATTTTAATGCCCATATTGGGCGGAATGATGAAGCCCTCGTAGCATCAGGGCCAATGGCATTTTTGAATGAGTCATCATTCCCATAGGTATATGCAGGGGTCACTTCCTGCAGGAGCGCACAGGAGCGGAGCTCTGGCAGTAAAGAGCCCAGGGGGCAGGCTGCGGGCACATGCAACAAGCCCCACCCCCTGCTCCCAGCAGCCCTCAGTCAGAGCAAGAAGCAGCCAGGTACGTTGCAGAGCCCCCCCCCCAGGCCCCCCTGTCCAGTGGCACCTTTAAGACCAAGTTTTATTCAGGTACAAGCTCTCCCTCCTCTGCAAGGACAGATCTGCACATCCCCCCCCCCAATAGCTAGCAATCCAAAAATGTCCAGTGGAGCCTGAGCGGTGGGTGTTGCCTTCTGACACACTTCTGGTGATGTTAGGGGGTGTGGCATATGCAAATAAGTTATGCTGACACACACACACCCAGTCTCTATGCAAAAGCTCTGGGGCGCTCCGGGAGGAAATGACCCCTGATTAAACCAATTGTGTCTAACTTTCACCATCTATCTGAGGCGGTTAGTACCTCTTTTATTATCTGACCCATGTTCCCATACTACAAGTTCAGTTGCAAGGTACCTCTTGGCTGCCATAACAATCAGGGAACAAAAGTTTAGTTTTTCTATCTGATGTTTGATGATTTTTATAATTGAAACTCTCTGTAAATTTGCCATGTTGTACCTTTTTTCTTTTTATGCCAATAAAGGTATTTGAATTAATGCTTGGGGGGCAACAGTATATAATATATAAAATGAAACAGTATATAATAAATAAAATAAAAATAAAAAATAAAAACAGTGGGAGGACTTCTGTAGTTCTGGCTCTTTTGGTGAACCTCCTGATGGTATCTGGGTTTGGGTCACTGTGGGACAGAGAGTGTTAAACTGGATGGGCTATTGGCCATCTTCCTGACCTTATCTAAAATTTCTGAACACAGAATGTCCATGCCTGGTCAACAGTACTGGGGCAAACACTGCCCCCCTCCCACAAGGACAATATAATGTGTAGCAAGAGAAGAGTCAAACAGACAGCATTAATAAGCTTCAGTCAGTCACTCTGCCTTCCTATCTTCCTTCTTTCTCTCTCCCTCACTTTCTCCACAGCCAGCATTTCATTTGAAATAAAATGGAAAATGGAAGCAGTAGTATTGCTTAGGATGACTGGCAATCCAGTTGTCAGCAGTGGCCCACGTGTAAAAGGACAGCACAGGGGGCATCAACTCACCACAGATCTGGGGGCTTCTACCAGGATTCACAGGGTCTGAGGCTGGAGCCTACACTATTGAGCATCTGTGGTCTCTCTCAAAAACCTCTCTTCAGAAACAAGAGGAGCAACGTAGTGCAGCACTGGCCCGCACTTCATAAGACCCTTCATTTGGTCAGGTGTGACATGAGTGCTAGAAACCTAGCCTTTGTTTTGCCAGGTTGGCACAGCAGAGCTTCCTGCAATTCAGCCTTCAGCTCCCAACCAGAAGGCCACAGAGCAGGACAATGCACCCTGCAGGTCTAGAATCAGGTATGGCTGGCAGTGGCCACAGCCAGCCACAGTTTCAGCCTGCCCCAGTAATGCATTATGTATGATGCTGACCTTTCGGGAATCTTTCTTTAAGTAAGACAGAAGCATCTGGTGCACCAGACCTTGGATAAGAAACTTTCCTTCGGCTTGTACACACAAGAGAACAATTTGTACACTTCCTGTTTTATCTCATAATTTTGGAAAGTACCCCCACATTCTGACAGTTAAACCCTTATAAGCCTATTGACTTCAATCAATTTAGAAGAGTGTAACTCTGCTTAGGATTGCACTATATGTCTCCCTCTCATGGCCAGTTCAGCCCCACATAGAGACTCTACACACAGCGTGCCCACATGAATGAACTGTAGGCTCGTAGGTATCGTAGGCACAGCAGTATGCTAATAGTTCAGCTATTTATCTGGCAAAAATAAGCAAGGCAGGAGAATCACACTGCTGGGATGAACACGTTATAGATTGAAGTTAAAGAGTTCTATTTCCATATAGAAGAGGCTGATACATAATTGTTACTAAACTAAACCCAGCTACTACCTGCTTCACCCAGGTTTCTTTTAATATGATTTCTATCTTCTGCTTCAGTCCATGGATTCATTGCCACACTCATTTATCAGTAAAATATACATATACATGCATACCTTTTATACAGAGACACACAATTTCTTAGAAACAGTAAAACAGCACTTACAGTTTGAGATGGATTGTATTTGCGGAAACTCCTGGCAACATTAAGTCCATCTATCACAATATCGAAAGGAGGATGCTTATTCACAAAGGTCTGAAATTCTTCAAGTTCCTAGAAAAGTTTTTAAAAAAATAATGAAGAAAATGCAACAAATGTAGCACAACTGGATCACCAAATTTTCTCACTTTCACTCTGTCTTACTCTAGCTGTATATATTCATGACCACATGATGCAAGAAGAGAAATTGGTAGTGGCCTTTGCATTCAGCATGGGAAGCCCCTCAGCTCTGCCTTTTTCATACACATAGAAGTTTCTGTTCCATGCAGCGATAATGCTGGAACAGGCTCCCTGTGGTGGTAAAGAGGCACCATAAAATATACTCTACAAATCAATTGGGTTTTGCAATAGCCACACAACTCACTATTTCTTGTTTTCAGAGCGGTTGCAGTCAGATGACCAAATGAACCACGTACAGTGGGATCAGTGAATGACACTCTGAGGTCCCTGACTTGTGTCCCCCCACTACCATCAAGTATGTGAGTGTGTGTACATACATGCACACACTAAAACTGAAGACTTTCTGCTGTAGAACTATTGCCTCAAACAACACAGATGTGTATGGAGACACAGCTGTCATAATCTGCTGGTATGAACTGAACTTTTAAATCATTTAGAAAAGTTTTACCCTGCTTTTCTTACACAGAATCAAACCCACTTAAAATAAGCTATGCAACAAAATTTGCACTAATATGGAGTTATCCAAAACTGAACACATGCTTATTCCCCCCCAAAAAACACTTTTCCACAACAGTTTGTAAGACTTACTGATTACTTTGCATCTCTATCAATTACCATCTTTATGGAGACATTTCATCTCTATATCTATCAATTAGCATCTTTATGGAGACATTGCAACATACTTGTACATGAGCTTGTAGTGTTTTATTATTGTTTGCTGGATTAACATCTTCCTGAATAAACTAACAGGAAAAAAATTGGGACAAACCTAAGACCTAGAGAGGTAGGAATGGCTGAAGGTTGTGGATAAGCAAGGGAACATGTAGGACATGGGGTACCATAAACTAAGGGCCTGGCTATGTCAAAGAGGGATGGAATTTCATGCACCAGTTTGAAGCCATTAGTCACATGGGCATGGGGAGGAGGACAAAGAGCATCCTGCAGGGCTTTCTTGGCTATGCAACTTATTACGAGGGGGAAAAAATGAAAAGAATCTGTACCCAAACTGGCATACACATAAAGGTCTTGTTACTTGCAAAAGCATCCCCTTGCCACCATGGAGAAAACACGGGTATTTTGGGGTACTTTAAAATATATCTGTTGTCTTTAACCCTATGCACACCAAGGGAATAAGCTTTCTTAACCAGCAAAAGGATTGGATTTAATCAACATAAAAGAAATCAAATTAAATTAAGCAACTTGCAGAGTAAAATGAAGACTTAGAGGAAGGAAAAACAAGTTTAGTTTATTAGGGAAAGGTTTTGGGTCATTTTACTATCTGCTATAAGGGAAAACTGAAAGGGGAAAACAAAAGCATATGAACCTGGTTTTGAAGAGAAGGGGGGTACATGTTGACACTGGAATGTGAGAGTGATGAAAATTCAATCTTTTTTTGAAGATGAGCTAGTTTGAAAAGAGATTCTTTGTTTGTATTGTGGAGAGGAGTTCCCTTTATGCAGGACTGTTCCCTCGGGGAGATTTGGAAGTTAGATACGTGTCTATGGCTGGGCACTTGCCATGATTACGGAAGGGCAATAGCATTCCTGTCCAGTCATTAAGATGTGGGGGAAATTGCTGGAATTGGCCTGCTGCTTATGGTTTGGAGATCTGAGTTGTTTGTTAAGACCATATTATCAGGGAGGAGGCTCTTGCATCCTTGGGGGAAATGGCCCTCAGTTGAGGATAGGCCATTTGCATGATCAATGGAGGAGCTGCCTTGCATTCCTTTACACCCTTAGAGACACTCACTGCCATTTGATATTTGTTTAATACAGACCCCATCTATCATTTCTAGGTCCATGCTGAGAAGTACACGAGTACAAAATAGGGTCAAACATTACAAAAACAAGGGTCCCTGTGGGGTGAGGGTCCTGGGGGCATCACTATTCACAAATGGAATTCTGAAGGAAGACAAGCTCAATACTGAGAAAGAAACCACAAAATATTGACAGTATTTGATTAGTTCTTCTGCCTACCAATAGTTTTAAATTACTGTTTTAACTTGTGGTTTTTAAGTATTTCATTATATTTTATTATTATTTACATTGTAAGCTGGCTTGAGTTCTTATACAATAGAAAGATGGCTAATAAATGTCTTAAATAGATATATTAAATAAAAGCTGTTTGCCTTTATAGACAAGCGGGGGTGGGGGTTAAATGCTGCTTTCACTTTAACTGGGATGAGTGCAGATTAACAACACTAAAACTGGACTAGCAGTGTAAGGTGACAAGAGAAACTACCCAGCTTGTTCTTTTTTACAAGCTAAGCCACCATCTTGAGAATATACTGCTGTCACAATCATCAATACTTGATAGGGTACGTTGTGTTCTAAAGTATGTCATTAGTCACTGATGAGAGTCATTCACCCCACATTATGTCCCAAAACCTTATTTTAAACCCAGTTATTTTATCCAAGTTCCTGTCAGTAAATATTATTCTGGGAACTCCCCAGTATTTTGTTATGCAAAATGCATTGTGCAGGTTACTACAGTTTATTAAGGTACCTCTCCTGAAGTGAAGCCTTTCAACTCACAAGTATAATCAAACCCCTCTAATTACTCAAGGCATTTCTTGCAGCATCAAAAGAAAGCAGAACCAGACATTTTGTGTTTGTTTCAGCAAACCTGTTGTGACTTGTTGCTGAGAAGTACATACAAGAGTCTTGTACAAGTATCACAAACATAGAAGATGACAGTTACTAGCTTTACTGTCAGTGAGGTGAGAAAGTAAACAACAATCTGTTTTTCTTGCTGGGATTCTATGAGACTATATTAACAAAAAGGTAACAGAGCACCAGAACTCAGAGGCCTTAAGGACTAGATTCTCCCATGAATGTGGGTCATCTGATTGGGCCCTGCTCTAATTTTCATAGCTATGGGAAATAGGGTTGCCAACCCGCAGGTGGTGCCTGTAGATCTGGAATTGCAACTGATCTCCAGACAACAGAGAAGAAGAAGAAGAGAAGAGATTGGATTTATATCCCGCCCTTCACTTGGAGTCTCAGAGCGGCTTACAAACTCCTTTCCCTTCCCTTCCCCTCCCCACAACAGACACCCTGTGAGGTGGGTGGGGCTGAGAGAACTCTTGACAGAAACTGCTCTTTCAGGAACAGCTGTGCCAGAACTTGTGACTGACCCAAGTGGTCAGCAGGTGCAAGTGGAGGAGTGGGGAATCAAACCCGGTTCTCCCAGATTAACCACTACACCAAACAGAGAACAGTTCCCCTGGAGAAAAAGAGTGCTGAGGTTTTTAAACCCAAAGTAGATAACCCTAATGGGAAACTTGGCTGTTAAGTACCAGATGGTGGGTGCTTGGAGTTGTGGTACTTCTATATAGAAATCGTTTCTCAGGGAAGCCTGCAAGGCATCTTTTTACAGGTTTTAGGAAGCAGGCTAAGAATCGCAAGAGGGCTTAAGTGAACTTTTTGTGATTCTGCCACTGTGCCTTTGATTTTACACCTAGCTAGACTGTTCCATTGTTGAACACACCTCACTGCTAGAAAGTTCTTCCTCAAACGTAGATGAAACCTCCTTTGCTGCAGTTGTATTCTGCCTTTCAGCCCATAAAAGAATCCAAGGTGGCCAGCAACAAGGAATTAAGAGCAACGTGAATGAATCCTCTTGTTCACTGAAGGCTCCTCCAGGATATGGCTGCCTGGCAACTCTCATCGGTATCCTTCTTTAGCACCACCAACAGCCCCTTCCCACTGAAGTAGACACCAAGAAAACAAAAGAACAAGTGATATTACTGGGGTAGGGGCTTCTTCTTAGCTATGTTAGACCTAAGAGAGGTCCCCCTAGACTGCTGTCTCTCCATCTCCACAGCAGCTGCAGCTGAAGTAAAGGCAACAGGCCTCATTTTAGCCTAGGTGTTCCAGGAGGCCCAATATAAACAGTCACTTTCCCTGGAAATGCCACTTAGGAAAACATGGCATCAGATAAATAAGGTGGCAGAGGGCATAGTCTAGATGTGACTGCTATTTTACTGGGTTTGTTTTAGCAACAATCTGTGTGAGAGTTGGCTTATATTTATTTTAATTATAATTTTTGCCTTTAAGATGCTTCAGAGGCCTTGTAGGAAAAATATATGAAATATCCATCCTTCCAGGTCTTTCTTGGCTAGCTTTCTCAACAAAGAGTACGTCCATGAAAGAAAAAGAGAAAGCCAAGAGGGGACTTGTGTGGAACAAAAAGAAAGGTGCAGGAAGGACAGAGAGAGAGGGAACATGTGTCTGGGAATGCAAGGAGCAAGAAAGAAGATGAAAAGGAAATTGGCAGAATGCAGAAAGGTGGTAGGTGCTGCACAGAGAGGGGAGATACAGCTGTCAGGAAAGGGCTTGTGGCATTACCCCTAATGGCACCTGAAAACTGTAGATTACTTGCAGTGGCCTCCTAAGCAGAGTTGCACCCTTCTAAATCCATAGAAGGCAATGGTCTTAGAAGTGTGTGACTCCGCTTAGTACGTCATTGTAGACGTTCTACTTACGTGATAATTTTCACTCATTACGCCTATCCTGAGTAAATATCTGCTGCCTGCAGAATCCTGCATGATTTCTTTTTTGCTGGCAGACACCAATCTGGAAATAACGTGTTTTGTTGCCAAATTTCTAGCATGCGGTTTCTCTATGCTGTTACAAAGATGGGTTTTAATTTGTCATGTTATAATTTAATGTTTCCTGTTTTGTATTTTACCTTGTATTTATTTTTGACTTTTCTCAAGACCTTTGGTCAGAGAAGTGTAATAATAAAAAGGAAAGGATAATTTTCACTCGATTTGCAAAGCGACATTAAGCATACACTACACTTACATGCAATCCTTCTTTATGTAAACTGGAGATGAAATGTTGACACAGTATCTGAGAAAGTTTTTCCTCTATGAATCCTATACTCTAGTCTAGAGCATAGCATTTTGAGGCCCTGTCACTTGCGACAAATATTTTGCCAGCTCCTTCAGAAGCAACAGGTTACTCTTTCAATGTTAAGCCCATCCACCTCTCCCAATACTTATCAGTGAGCACTGATTATAATAAGATACGAAGACACTGGTATTTGAACTGAACAAGGAAACTAGAGGGAAATTATTTGAGTTAATGATTCATTAAACTGCCACTGCACCCCTCTGGCTAACTCACAAATCACTGCAGGGCAATAATTACCTACCATTTCATTATTTCCTTTTTTCGATGACAGATGTTAGTAACAGGGTTTAATTAATAGTTTAATAAGGCTAACGACAATGGGTAGGTGTGATTGCCTTAACTTGCAGCAGTAGTAGATAAAAATCCAAACAAGTCAGGGATAACTGGGGTTTTCTAAAGAAGAATTTGCCTGACCCTTCAAAGACCTCTGCAGGAGCATGGGATTATACAGTACGGAGGCCTGTCATCTTGCTGTTCTCAGAGCCCCCTTACCTACCTGTTTATTCTTACTATTTTGTGTTTAGGAAACCAGCAGGAACAACGGCAGGTAAAAAGATCAGCTGAAAAAGTAAAGTGGGATTGCTGCTTTTTCCAAGGTCTTAGGCAGTCTCCAGGTTACACCCCTATTTGGTGAAGAGACAAATTTAATCCTAAACCAAGGGATATGCACAGTAGGAAGTGTCTGTTCTGCCACCAGGAAGCAACTTTTACTGCTCAAAATTGTGCTGGCATTAAGCTCATATGGTTGCCATGAATGTGCTAGGTATCTAAAATTTGTAAGGAAGAGAACTTTGCATCTGGTTTTTATCATCAGCCTAGGCATCTACGGTTGGGGAAAATATTTCCAAACACTTAGGAGCATGTATCAAACGTATGCCAAGAATCAAAACACACCTCAAATTTCTATACACAAAGGGACCTGACATTTCAAAGCCTGCAGACATACATAGGGCCAAAGAGATTCTGAGATGACAATGAAATGCAGGTTTCAGCCAGCCCCTCCAAGAAAGAAGATAAAAACAATAGGCTCCAACAACAACCTCCAAAAGACTCTAGAAGGCATGGCTAAGACAGGTGCAACACTTTAAACAGTGTCTTTAAAGGGGTTTTTATGCCTTATCAAGCAATATTATGTCAAACAACCTTTATTTATATTTTCGATTTATATTCCGCCCTCCCCTCATGGGCAGGCTCAGGGCAGCTTAAGGTAAAGGTAAAGGTTCCCTTGCTCGAAAGCCAGTCAAGTCCGACTCTAGGGTTGCGGTGCTCATCTCCGTTTCAAAGCCGAAGACCCAGCGCTGTCCGAAGACTTTTCCGTGGTCATGTGGCCGGCACGACTAAACACCAAGGCGCACAGAACGCTGTTACAACAGGGCAGCTTACAACAAGTTACAACAGAATAAATACAATAAACATAGATGCTTCAAAAGAGCAATAATCTAAAATTCTAGCAAACAATCAAATTTGTAAATAAAGTGCTGTTACATGTAGATGGCGGTAGCATCTCCAAAGGCTATGTTAGATAATACACTGTGGCCATACCGGTGTATTTAAGCAAAAGGCTTTGTGCCTTGAGCACACAATAATACTATACTGTGAGGGGGTAGTCATCATTTACCCTGTAAGCTGTTAGGTGGGGCCTGATGATGTCATGAGTAGGGGGTCATGAGTGGGGGGGGCTGGTAATGCTACACTGAATAGCTGTACAAATAGTAGTACTTCCATATATCACAATGTATCACATGGTACCACTATGCAGTCATAATCATGTGCCTTAGAAGAGATGAGCTATTCACCGGTTTAAAAAATAAAAACCACATGGAAATTAGCTATGCACTAAATGCAAAATTTAGTTCAACTTTTAGCCCCGATTGAGTTCCATCTACAATTTACATGTGCAGTACTTATCAGCAGGCGGCACACAGAAGTTTTAGAAGAAACTATAACTCTGCAATACGGCATACCATGAATTATCTGGGGAAAAGTGATTTGCTTATGATCCTACTATGAGTACTTCACATTTAAATAAACAATATACCTACATTCTTCTCTCAAGAGATGTTGCAAGGCAGGATTCAAAACTGTGTTGAGAAAGTTGGGCAGAAAGCTATTAATTAGTGCCTTGGTTACTAAAATGGGGGATTCCTAAGTCACACCTGCCTACAAACCACTTCCTCCAACCTAAGTATCTATATATCTAATTCTCAAGTCGCCCCCTGGTGTGCGGATACTTAAATCCGCACATCGGGGGGACCTGGGGGGGAGGGAGAGGTTTGTGCGCACGTGGGGCGGTCCCCACGTGTGCACAAAAATCCTAAACCTGGAAAATAACATCGGGGGGATGTTTAAATCCCCCTGAACCTCACAGAGCGTCCCCTGCGCATGCACAGGGAACGCTCTGCGACCGCCGCTGCCACTGACGCCACTTGGAAGGTGAGCGGCGAGCCGGGAAGGGGGGCCAGAGCGGCGAGGGCTGAACAGCTTGCCGCTCGGCCCTTGCTTCGGGGCCGGGGGGGACCAGCAGTGAGGGCCGAGCGCGCCGGGGGGGGGGGAAGCAGCATAAAGGAGGGGGCATTTGGTCCGGAAGGTGTTCATTAACTCAGTTCCAGCCAGCATGCAGCTGATTCTCCCCATTCCTTCCCAAGCAACCAGGACAAAAACTGCTTGCACCTTTTCTCTCATATCTCTGCATCTAAAAAGGCTAGAGACTTACTTTCTCAAAAAAATTGAACCTGGGAATTCAGAGATGGGACATGTCTTATTTCTGGGGGTGTTCTTCCCCCAAATGCCCCCACAACTATGGAGTTGGGATGACAGAAGAAAAGAAGACAAGGCATAGCCCAGCACAAATATAACGTTCTCTTATTCCAGAAAGAGCTCATGCTAGATCAGACTGAGGGTTCATTTAGTCCAGCATCCTGTTTCCCTTAGTGGCCATACAAATCCTTCTGGGCAGTCCACAAACAAGGCGTAAAAGCAATACCACCACCACCACTCATTGTCTAGCTGGATATCCAGATAATGCAGAACATAAAAAGTGGCCAGATTTAATGCAGAAGAGAGGGGGTACTGGGGCGGTGTAGAAACAGTCATCTCGAACAGCTGTAACAGCGGTTCGAATACCACCGTGGTCGGGGTGAGCTCCCGACCCTTGCCCCAGCTCCTGCCAACCCAGCAGTCCGAAATCCCCTCAGGGCAATTAGGTAAATGGGTACCTGTCCGTAGGACAGGGGGGTACCCCTCCCTCGAAATTGGGCTCTGGCCGAGCGAGGAATCAAGAAGCGGCAACACGGCGGCGGTTGGCACGGAGGAGATGAAGAGAGGCAGCAACATCCCAAGGAGGCGGTTGGCTCAGCAGCTGATGACGTGGCCAGCAGGAGGACGTCCGGAGCTGCAAGGACGTTGTGACGCCCACCGCGGATGCGCACCAGGGCCCTTAACCAACAGTCCCCGAAAGGAGTCGCCAGAGAGCCGAAAGAACAGCGGAGGCTGCGGAAGCCACACCGGAGAGAACTGGAAGAAGTCACCCACTCATCGGATAAACGAACAATTGGAGCCGGGAGGATACCTGGTAGGGCTCCCCCCACCCCAGACGTACTGTGGCCATAGTTAGGGTTTCTGCATAGGTATCTGCACCATGCACTGTGTAAGCTGCTCAGAGCCCTTCGGGGGTGAGCGGGGTACAAATTGAAAGTATAAATAAATAAATAAATAAATAAAAATACTAGATCAGTGCAACTGGACCCAGGATCTGTGATATGGATCTGGTTTAGCTAAATATATGCTGGCCTCTACATGGCTGATCTAGGGTACCACTTCAGGACACAGTCTAGCTTATTGAGATGGATTTGGCCTGCTGAACAATCCTTGCAAGCTGTGAGAGGGATGCATGCAATTTGTAAGGCTGTGGCCCTGCACTTTCCTTGTGGAGATCAGCCTCTTGCAGAGATATAGCAAAAAAGGCATGAGACAATTTTTTTTAATGAAAGCTGGGAAGTCAGAGAACTTGCTACTGTTACAACATTTCAGAGATATATTGACATTTTAGTACCTTAAAAAAGAAAAGAAAGAAATCACCTTCAGAGTGTGTGAGGGGGAATGGTTTGACCACAACAGTCCAATCATTGAAAAGTGGGCTGGATGCAAGTGGGAGTGGGCAGGATAAAGAAAACTGACATAAGCATTATGCATGAGGAAAAAGGCAACTCAGAATCAGCTTCCAAAAAAACAGTGGGGTAAAAGTGGTCTCAAAAGAACCAGAAAAAATGGAAATAACAAAGGGGGGGGGGAGAAAACCAAAGGCACCAAAATGTGTGTGAAAATCAGGGGATAAACTAAAGGCACCAAAATGTGTGTGAAAATCAGGGGATAAACTAAAGCAGTATGGTGCCAGAACAGATGGGCATGAAATGTGGTGGTGAGTTTAGAAATTTACAAGACTTTTGTGCTCTCAAATTTAGTTAGCTCTAGCTAAGAAATGCAGCAGTTATTCCACAGGTTAATAACACTCGTAATAGCAGTATTATATTCCCACTGGTACTTCACAGAAAAATAGTACATACTGCCACAAAAGGTGGGAATCTATGGAATCCAGCGGCCAGTCATTTATACTTAGTCTCTCTCTCTCTTTCTCTCACACACAGACACGGTAAAAACAATGCAATGCTTTGCTTAGTTCAGAAGCTCCACTTAGCCACTGATAAATTTCTTAACCATTAATTTTTCTAACCCCTTTTAAAGCCACTTAAACTAGTAACTGTCAGTTCTATATATCACAAATGTTGTGTGTAGTAACTTCTTTTGTCTGTCTTCAGCAGAAATGGGAGCTGCTTTCAATCAAGGAAATAATGAGTTAATACATTAAAAGTATTCCTCTGCATGGCTTCTGGTTTAAATAAGAGGGTTCCAGCATTTCCACAGTAAGCATGCACATCCACTCTTAAAGTGAAGAGCAATCAAAATTTAATATGAGCAGCAAAGCGTCAGCAGTCTTCAGTGGCATCTTCCTGAAATTTCCCCCACGGCCAAAATACTAAGTAATCAGGAAGACCTCTTCAGCAAAGAGCACTGTACGTACCCTTGCTGTTTTACGAACAAACATTCCACTTTCTCCGAAAAAGTAAGTACTGCTCTTCCCACTGAGTCAACAGACGTTAGAACAAACATCACCATAACAACCCACCAGGATATCAGGTTTCCTAGGTCCAACCCAGCTGCCTCCAGCTGAATATCTGCAACATGTAACCCAATGGAAGACAAGCAGTTCTGTGTGAAATGCACTTGAATGCTAAAAAATGAACAAACTTCTAAAGATGCCTTACTCACTGGATTTATCACTGATCAGATTGTCCTTATGTTGCAGCAGGTGCAAAAATGTGTGCTAATCAGTAATGGAATCACTCACAAATTCCTCCCTGAAAAGCTCCAGCTATGCTTAGAAGACTAAAACATTTCTAATAATGTACAATTCTTGAAATGCATAGAATAATCCAGAAGACTATTTACCTAACTCTTACTTGGGGGGGGGGTAAACAGATTAATGGAGAAGAGGTCCATCAATGGCTACTAGAGATTATGAGCAACGGGAACCTCCATATTTGTCCTACAGGGCAACTGGTTGGTTGCCACATGAGACAGGATGCTGGACTAGACAGAGCCCTGGTTTGATCCAGCAGGGCTTTTCTTACACAGGGTATCTAGAAGAGCTTGACTGAATTATATCAGAGGACCAATTAGTTTGCAGCAGCAGCCAATCAGATGCTACTGGGAAGCTCTAAAAGAAGACAAGTAAAAAATACTCTGATATGTACCCCCTTCCTGCAACTGGTGTTCAGGGTCGGCATAGAGATTCCATTTCATTATCATGCTTAATAGTTGTATATAGGTCTATCCCCTCATTCCATGACATTACCAAATCCCTTTGTAAAGCTAGTGGCCCTTACATCATGCTCCAGGTGCTGTGTGAAGTATTTCATTCTGTCCACTGCTACACTGCTTTCAAATTTGTTCAAGACACATTCTGTTTGCTGCATTCAGCCAGGAATATAAAGACAATGGTAGAAATTCTAAGACTGGCCAATACTACATTACTAGCAGCCAATATGTACCAACCTAGCCTTGGCCTTAAGCATGGGTCATTTCCTGCAGGAGTGCACAGGAGCGGAGCTCCGGCAGTAAAGAGCCCAGGGGGCGGGCACATGCAACAAGCCCCACCCCCTGCTCCCAGCAGCCCTCAGTCAGAGCAAGAAGCAGCCAGGTAAGTTCCAGAGCCCCCCCCCCGGCCCAAAACAGTCCAGTGGCACCTTTAAGACCAAGTTTTATTCAGGCAGAAGCCCCCCCTCCTCTGCAAGGACAGATCTGCACATTCCCCCCCCCCAATAGCTAGCAATCCAAAACAGTCCAGTGGAGCTTGAGCGGTTAGTGCTGCCTTCTGACACACTTCCAGTGATGTCAGGGGGTGTGGCATATGCAAATAAGTTATGGTAATGAGTAATGCGCTCCTGCACCTCTTTTTCTACAAAATGACCCCTGGCCATAAGGGACACTCTTCTTTTTCAAAGTCTCAATACCTCTATGTTCCCTGTGTTTGTTCCTCATGTACAAGAGCTCATGGAAAAAGCATGAGTTACAAAAGCAAAACCGACCCATTGTAAAATGCAATGGTTCACTGAGTATGCTGCTGAAAATCTGTGGTATTCTGACTGAACAAGAGAGTATTTGTGGTACTCTAAGTCAAGAGAAAAGGTGGAGTACAAATATTTTCATACACACAACAGCAAATATACATTATTTATACAGTGCATCTCAACTCTTCAAGTCACTGCACGTACATTATGCCACTAACGCATACATAAAAGCCTGGTAAGGTCAGCTGGTATGAAATTGTTCTGACATTTCAAATTGAGAGCCTAAGCAGAGAATAACTGCTTGCCTAAAGCCATCCACAGCAGGTGTCTGAAAGAGGAGACATTTGAACCAGGGACTTCAGCTTGCACTTTTTAGCCATTATACAAAACTAGTACAGCTGATTTAAACATACATACATACATATACGACACAGACAATGAATGAGACGGAAATGCTGTCCCCTCCCCAGGGCTCGCTTCTTCTTCTCTTGTTCATCTCTCTCCCACCACAACCTCCTTCTCCTCCATCACCACTGCTGCTGCCTTCTCCACCTCCTCTTCTCCTTCCACCCAACCCCTTTATTTATTAAATCATTTATATCTTACCTTTCTTCATTGTTGAAGGCAGTTTACAATAAAACCAAAGATAAAGAAACAAGCCCCACCCCACCGGTTAAAAATGCCGGCTATTCAACCCCCTAAGGTGCCCTTACATACAGGCAGCCCACGCAGTGCCTTCCGAAGACCTCCAAGGAGGGGCCCCCTCTCACTTCTTCAGGGAGCCCATCCCACAGAGCTGGAGCCATGGTGGGAAAGGCCTGGGGCTCTGGTCTATGCCAGATGGTCCACCTCAAGTGGTGGGACAGCTAACAGATGGCTGCCTTAATGAATGTAGTTGGTGGCACAGGGACATAGGGAAGGAGACCACAGCACTTTCTCAGCTACTCCTTTTTAAAAAGAAAGGCCTAGTTGCAAGGGTCATTTTGTAGAACAAGAGGTGCAGGAGCTCATTAGCATAACCTATTAGCATAACTTATTTGCATATGCCACACCCCGACATCACCGGAAGTGTGTCAGAAGGCAACACCTACCGCTCAGGCTCCACTGGACTGTTTTGGATTGCTAGCTATTGGGGGGGGGGGGACATGCAGATCTGTCCTTGCAGAGGAGAGGGAGCTTGTACCTGAATAAAACTTGGTCTTAAAGGTGTCACTGGACTGTTTTAGACCAGGTGCTGGGGGAAGCTCTGCAACTTGCCTGGCTGCTTCTTGCTCTGACTGAGGGCTGCTGGGAGCAGGGGGTGGGGCTTGTTGCATGTGCCCGCCCCCTGGGCTCTTTACTGCTGGAGTTCCGCTCCTGTGCGCTCCTGCAGCAAATGACCCCTGCCTAGTTGTAAATCTCCTAATTTTAACAGTGATCTTGGCTGGTTTTTTTTTTTAAAGGTGCAGGTACACACATTGCTTCTTCATTTTAATTTAATTTTTAATAACCTCTAAAGTTTTTCTGCAAGCCTGGGCATTCACTCAGGTTTGTAGAAACATCTCCCCTTTCCTTTTTATTCTATACTCTGGAGCCATATTCAGAATTAAACATACAATGTTTAGAATATCAGATTATGTAAGGTTCCTATTTTAAATATCAATGTAAATTATATTTGTAATTGTCTCTTTGTCAAAAGATTTACAAATAGCAGTGCCCCCAAAATGTTACCATGGCCTAAGCTTATACTTCTGAGAAAGATGCTTTCATTCAAAGGTTACATTAAATTACTATATTTATTCTTTTGGGACAGGATTATAATCTTTAATTTGGTCATGGCTAGCCATCATTAGGGAGATGCGGTGGCTCAAGTGGTTAAGATGCTGAACTGCAGGCTGTGGAAGGTCGGTAGTTCAGCAGTTCAAGATCCGGGTGCCGCATGATGGAGTGAGCTCCCGTCTCTAGTTCCAGCTCCTGCCAACCTAGCAGTTTGAAAGCAAGAAATTGCAAGTAGATAAATAGGTACCACTTCAGTGGGAAGGTAACAGCATTCCGTGCGCCTTGGTGTTTAGTCATGCCGGCCACATGACCACGAAAACGTCTTCAGACAGCACTGGCTCTTCGGCTTTGAAACAGAGACGAGCACCGCAACCCTAGAGTCGTACTCGACTGGCTTTTGAGCAAGGGAACCTTTACCTTTACCTAGCCGTTATTAACATTATATCTGTGATACATCAACACCATCTAGTGGTCATTCCTTTCAATTCCAAACAAAACTATTAAAGGTTCAAATCAGTAACTCCCAGCAGAAGAACATTTTCATACTGCAAGACAACAGATCTGAGGAACTCAATGGCTCAGTTCATACAGCATGTAAGATCATGGTTTTGCATTACACAAATGAACACTGGCTGTGATTTCTTTCCTTACCTTTCTTTCCTTTGCCATTACATCTGAAACAGCAAACTATGGTTTACATCTGCCCTCCAAACTAGAACTGAAAACACAGTTTAGGGAGGGGTGGATCAGCATTGTAAACCATATTATGTCACAGAGGCAACAGTATTGGAACAGAATGATAGGTATATATCCATCTCTGCAAATAAGTAGATCAGAATGCATACATTAATCTCTTTGCAACTCACCTGTGGGGTTGTTTTCCTAAATGTATCTGTTCCTTGTATCACATCCTTTATTATTTTTTCCTTGAGAATGCTGTATTCTTCAGAGCTCAGATTAATATTTTCCAAGTATTGATTGCAAGAAGGGCACTGTCCACTGTAATAATAGAACCATAGACATCAGTGGATCTATCAGATGATCATAAAATATCAGTATGTGAAATTTAATTTCAAGAAAAGATACCAAAAAAATTCTACTGAAAGCACTGTCTGCCTGATAGACAAAGTCTCTGAAAGAACAGAATATATAAAATGCAAGTTCTAAGGATTTAAGAATGAACTGGACCATATAAATTCCATTGATTTACTGTTGCTTCCTCTAAATTTCTAAGATTTCAGTCATTCACCAAGGTCAGAAACAACATTCCACTGGCCCTAGTATCTGATTGTGCATTGGTGTTAAAGGGCATTTAGCTATTAAGGAACTGTTCCAGGTTCACTGAACTACAAACGAGAAAAATCTACTTAATTTCCATAATAAAAATTAGAATGATAAAAATGGCAAAAAAAGACTAGGGTGCACAGCAATATACTACACTAGAAAGAAAGAAGAATTTGGCAAATCACATTCATGCTATCTTGAAACACATTTACCAATGCAAACTGTTTGACCTTAAGCTTTTTGCTGAGAAGCAAGCAAAATAAGGTTCAGGGGACTCCTCATCTAGTAAGTGTAAGGATCAGATTAGTGGTGTATCTACTCCAGCATCCTGTCTCACACAGTGGCCAACTGTTCCTCTGGAGGTCCAACAGGGCATATGAGCAAAATGAAGCAAGAGCTTAGTTTCCCTTTACAAAATCAGATCAGACATGCAAATAGGGAGTCCTTAACATTTTACAGCCTGGTGGGAGCTGGTCCATGGGGTCGCGAAGAGTCGGACTCGACTGTGCAACTGAACAACAACAACAACAAACATTTTACATGCTGTGGTTCTATCAGCTTCCAAACATGGTTTTATTCTCCCATACTTCTCACATCTCTCCTTATATATAATTGAATAGTGGGTGCCAAAGTTCTAATTCTAAAATGCACTCCCTTAGTGTATGGCTGATGGCACTGCTCCTCAGCATATATCGCCACCAATCAGAAGGCAAAGCCCGGGTCCCGCCCACACCACAACTGCTGCGACAACCTGGTCTTTTGCATATGGAAGCTGATTGGACTTCACTGCATTCCACACCTCAAACTCCCCCCCCCCCGCAAGGCAGTTGGAATGTCAGTTGCATATGGAACCTGCTGTATTCTGGTGGTGTGCAGGTCCCAGGTTCATGTTTTAAAAGCAGACTGACACTGTTTGCCCAAAGCCAGAGCACTCTCCCAGAGCCTCTTTCTAGCTCCCGTTGTATTTATTTCCACAACGGGCCTTATTTCTAGTCATTCCATAACTGAGGTCTAATTTTCACAAAGAACAGATGTGCTGGTGAACTCCAGTCTTCTTGGATGTTGGTCCTCCTAGTCTTCATTTTCCCTACCCTCCAAAAGGTCAATAATGTTGCCCAACATTAAACAGCTGGGTGGTTTTACAAGCAAAGCCTCAACACTGGTTTAGACCACTTGAATATTGAAAGATGCTTCTATTGATAAACATGCAGAGGTATGTAATAAACAAAGGACACATGATTAGGAGAAGAAAACAAAAGGTAAAAGGAAGTTAATTCTAAGAATAGATACTAGCCATATTACCATAGTCTATAAGTTATTGTGTTTTGAAGACTATATTTTTAAACAAACTACTACAGTCAAGTTATGCATGTTTTATTTATCTCCATTTCTCTGGAATATAACAGCCCAGACGTCTGAAGTCAATGCTGGTAACAAGGGATAACTTGAAAAATGGGTTCCTTTCAGAAATACCACTAGTAAGATGATGCCCTCTAGATAGGTGTCTGATTGGAAATTCATCACCAGTTTGCACCCTGTGTATTATGGATTCTAAATCAGCATGTGTA
>NW_015169220.1:62662-85086 GCF_001447785.1 Gekko japonicus
AACCATTCAGAATCTTATTTTGGTGGTTACAGAACTTTAAAAAAATCCTGCTTGAATCTACTGTAGAGTAGATTGGAACAGTGTACTGTTATTAGTTCCCCAAAAGAAATCTCAGAATTGCCGGTATGTAATTTGTCAGAAAATGGCATGCCTAACATAGATCTGAAGCTATGGTCATGAACCGTTTCTACTGGCTCTTAAAATCAAAGCACTTAAGAGCAAAATATTACATAGAGTTTTTAAACAAGGAATATATTTACCTATTTTTTATGGTAGTTAAGTTTCCTTTCCAGTTCTCTCCAGGAAGACTACAAAAGATAGCACAGACATTAAAATTCAGTATAACAACTAATCAGAGGTAAAGGGGAAAAAAGAACATCCTGTCAGTACAAACACATTAGGGCTGCAATTCTTATGCATTTCCCCGAGTCAAGGAGTTCAAGGCCTAAATCCTGTGGGTCCTCACAGCAGTTGCACACAAGTAACCAGACTGCTGTTTATTTTAAAAAAGATTATAAAGTCTATTTCAATTTCAATTAATAGAAAGGTCATATAGCCAAAAAACTACCCCAAAATCATGCAGCAAGAAAATAAGAAAAACTAGCTCAACCGTCACTCTCAGAGGGCCCCAATCCAGCTCACAAGGACCTGGCTGTTTCCTGCTTCCTTTTCCAGTTCTGCTGCCACCATGTGACAGCTTGCTTTACCAGTCTCTCTCAATCGCACAGGAGAGATAGATAAGCAAGCCTCTCTTTTGTGATGGAGAGAGTCTGGTAAAGAACTGGCTGAGGCTCCTCTACCTCCTCCTCCCAGGGGGAGGGAGGGAACACTCAGAGCTTGCTTCCTGGCCAGGCTGCAGAAGACGCCTCATCACACAGGAGAAATACAAAGAGCACATTTAAGACCAACAAAGATTTGTTCAGGTTTTGTCCCTCCACTGGGTGCCGGTAGGGCAGTCCCCACCCCTGAATATGTGTGGCCATAGATAGGGATAAAGAGTAACTGTGAGCCGCTCAGAGACCCCTTGGGGTTCGAGCGGGATACAAGCTGAAAGCATAAATAAATAAATAAAGGTATGAGCTTGTGTGTGCTGTGTGTGTGTTTTGTTGGGCTCTCCTGGGTGCAACTCGGTTCTCTCCCCCTTTTCACTGTATTCATGCCCTCATGGTCCAGCCTTTCTCAGTAAGAAAGCAATGTGAACTATTTTAGAGGAGGAATAACAACAAGCCAGTGAGGTGGATTAGGCTGAGAGTATGTGTCCAGACCAAGTTCACCCAGCACAATTCCTTTGTAGGAAGCTGTAGTTATTTCTCTGGGGAAGACTATAGTTTTGTAGACAAACACATGGCCCTCAGTCTGTGTCAGGATGCCTTCTCATGTTCTTGACCAGCACATGAAGCAAGTTATGTACAAAAGGTTGCAATGCCCAGCCATTTCATGTTTCCCCCTGGGCCCAGGTTCAGAACACTGAGCATGAGATTTCTGTAATGAATGTCAATAAATCACTTACAGCAATAAATCACTTACAGCATACTCAGGATTGCTACAGCACAGATATTTTGATGCAATAATTAAAGCAAGAGATATCAGTTATCAGAGACTGTTCAATAGACAAAATATTGCAAGAGTGCTAGTGTTTTAAGCATGTTTTATTTAAAGTTTAAAAATATTTAATTGGGCTTGCCTGTGTCCTTTATAAAGTTTATATCTCTGCTACCTGGCATTACATTTTATGACACACGTGGCCTAGCCCAACAAGGTCTCATTTATGACAGATCTGGCCCTCATAATAAATGAGTTTGACATGCCAAAGCACAGGCATTACCTACATTGCTGGCAATTGCTACACAAGCTGGTCAGAGTTTAGGCCTGGATCTCAGCTAGTCTGTCTTCTTCAGGGCTTAAGCTAAATTATGGGGATTTTGGCCCAGTAATATCAGGTGAGGATGACATTCAATCAGAACGCGTTCTTAGGAGAAGCCGCTAGAAAATTACCTCATCGCCCCTGGCCCTCCCCCCTCCCATTCACCAGCCCACATGTTCTAATGAGAATCTAATAACACTACTTCCGTTCCTGGCCTTGAGAATGAGAAGGCAAAGAGGCCAATTAGTAACACCTGCAAGATGAACTAGGCCTGCTATTTTTCATGCTAACCCTTGAGGAGGAGGCCAGAGGTGTTTTTCCTCACAGGCCATTTGAACATCATGTGACATTAGACAAAATGTACTTAGGTTTTATTAGTTTTATTATATTTCTATCCTTTCCTCCAAGGAATTTAGGCTAGTTTATATGGCTTTCTCACCCCCATTTTTTATTCACAACCATCTTGAAGGGTGAGATAGAGTGATCTACACTGCTGAGTGGGCACAGTTCTCTCCAGTCCAAATTTTAGTCACACTGTACTACCACAATGGCTTTCAAAAGCAAGATGCATGGCTGCAATCCTGTGCAGAAAATGCTGCGCAGCTATTATCAGTCCTCACAAAATCCAAAAAACAATAACAAAATCCATGTAATATCTTTTTAGTGGACCAACCAAATTTCGCTGTGCTCTATATGCCAGGCACACAGACCAAAAGTGAGGGAATCTAACAATGTGGCATGTCATGGTTATTTCTTGCCACCAACAAACAAAATTAAAGATTAACAAGTTGCTTATAAGACTCAATATGTTGAAGCCTATATGACTGTAAATATCCTTCAGACAAAAATCAGGCTGAATCATCTTAACTAGTAACAGGTATATGGTCCACTTGGGCACCATCACATGGGAGTAGGGAGTGGGTACCATATTACCTTATACCTCTGTAATCCCATATTCTGCTCGCACTACGCTGGACTGAGCAGTTTGTTGTGCGCACTGTCACTCAATATTGTATTCCTAGTCCTATTGCATTCTTCACTGTATATCTTATAAAGTATGTTCACATTGCTGCTCATATTGTCATTCAGTTTTGTATTCCTAGTCCTATTACATTGATCATTCAATGTCCTGTAATACATGGTTACATTTTTTTCCTTTTTCTGTACTCTTGTAATCCACCTTCAGTCACAGTGAGAAAGGCAGGCTATAAATAAGTGAAATAAATAAATAAATTTACCTTACAAACCACTGGTTGATGCTCTGCATTAGTGCTTCTCCGGGATATACTTGATTATCTCTTAAGTAGGAGAGGATATGAATGAGTTTGGTTTTCCACTGCTCATCCCTCACACTTTTGCCAGTGTCAAAGAAAGCCTGTATGGTATCTAAGTGTGGTATCAAATCCTTTGCTACCATCTCATAAAACAGTTTGCATGCCAGATTTATGTCCTGGTTAATAAGGGCCCCCTTGATGCAATCCCCATAGTTTCCTTTTGAAGGGGTCATGACTTTTTTAATCTCCTCCAGCAGGGACAATGCCTCCTTCCAGCGTTGAGAACTACTCAGACCTCTGATCAGAAGACTATAAGCTGATGTCTCTAAAATCTTATATCTGGTTTTCATAATGTCATGGATATCATATATCTCTTCCACCTCCTTCTGAGAAACACACAGAGTCAAGTATTTCACCAAGAGAGCATACCCAATATCCCCCTGTCTATCAGCAATGGCAACAAGCAAGGATTTAGCCACATCTATGGGACTCTGGTGAGCAATCATTTGGTTGAACATCAGCTCTTCAAACTTTCTAACTGTTCCAAATTCTTCTATCATCTTTCCCCACTCCTCCACACTCAAAGGTTTTTCTGGAGGACAGAGGATCATCTTTTTAGAAGAACAGGGTTTCTTTATATCTGTAAGAGAGTCTTGAGTCGTTGATCTCATTTTGGAAGCTCCAGCAGCAAACACATTGAAAGGGCGGGGAGAGAAATCATATCTTCCAGCTCTGCCCTGCCTTTTATCGTCCTCTTTTTCTCTAGATTTTAACTTTGGAGTTCCTTTACATATTGTTTCGGGATCCATGGGTTTTGCAGACTGAGATGATGTTGTACAAATTAAGCACCCAAAAACAGTAGGTAATTGGCGGAGCTGCAGAATGGGATAGAACATCTGATATGTCTTCAGTGAAGTCCGTAATGCCAAACTGCTAGTTTGGCAGAAGAGTGCCATGATACCAGAAAAAGTTCAAATTGCAAGAGAGGTTTCTAATGGAATAACCTAGGAACAAGCATCATTCCCAGTACAAAAGAATATTGAAAATCTTGTCAAATCTTGAGACAAGATAGGACAGAAGTCACTGGCAAACTGAGCTGTTTCATTAATCTCATCAGAAGAAAAGACTCAATACAATCACTTCAAAATGTGAGCATCTCTTTCCACAAAAGGCTGAAGAACATCTGTTGATGTTTTTTCATCTGTCATAAATGCACACTGCAGCAAGAAGTACAACAATGTGAAATATTAATTGAAGTCACGTCAAGCTAGAGAAAAGCAAAACAATGAGTTAACACTTCTCCGAAGCAGCACAAGATTTTACATATAGATATTTATATATCCACATAATTTTAACAAACTGAGAAATTCTTCTTGTCCATGGTGCAACAAAACAAGGTTTCAGAGTCCTAGGGGTAGCAAGTAGCTTTCTAGTCAGACCAAATCCTCATCTGTTAAGAAGTATAATGTAATTGTCTTTGATCTCTGACTGCCAACATTTAAACAAGATGAACAAAAAGCTGCTCCTCCACCACTACCCTGAATAGTACAATGCAGAGAAGGGTACATTTTATGTTACCCCCTCTATGGCCTATGGGACACATCCCCAAAATTTGTTGGTCATCCCGGGTCCCAAGGACACCAAACTAGCTGCGACCAGGGCCAGTGCTTTTTCGTTGGCGGCTCCTACCTGGTGGAACGAGCTCCCGGGGGAGATCCGGGCCCTGCGGGACCTTGTGCAATTCCGCAGGGCCTGCAAGACGGAGCTCTTCCGCCAGGCCTTTGAGTAGGAGCCGCCACCCCATTATACCACCACCGTCAAGGTATCTTAAAGGATGCACCGACGAGGCCCAAGGAAGAACCTGGAATTTGTAGAAGATCTGATAAGCCGTCGCCATTGGACACATACACCATGAGAGTACCATCTGGAACTGTGGTGATACCATCTTGGACTTAGGATACTAGTAATGGATTGAGTACTGTGGTTTTAGTGTTTGGATGTTTTTACTATGTTTATGTATGTTTTTACCTATGGCATAGCTAATGACCTTGCCCCTGTTAGCTGCCCTGAGCCCACCGGGGAGGGCGGGATACAAATGTGAAAAATAAATAAATAAATAAAATTTTCACCCCATTCCAAAATACTTTGAGGCCCTATCCTTGTGGCTGCTTAGAGTCTTGTGTGCAAGCATACACACATGCAATTCACTGGCATGGGAGAAAGCCTCATTGTGTGGCCTTCAATCAACAAAGAAAGTTTTCCATTTAGAAGATGGGGTCTGGCCCAGGAAATCTTGTTAACCTAATGTCATTGCAAGGATCCATGTTTCTGCTAAGAGACAAGCTGGTGGTGATACAAATTAACACAGTCAAATGTCTGAGCTCACAGAGCTATTGCAACCTGTCCATTCTGGTTCTCAGAATACCTCAACATGGCTTGGTTTACACATATAGGAGAATGAGGTGGTAATGAGATGGCAAACCCTCCTGGAGGTAGAATGGACTACACCATTTCAGCCTGCAGAAAGTGGATTTCAACTTTGAATGTTCCATTACATTTAAAAAGTATAAATAGGAAAACACTATAGCAGGCATACTCTCTTTGCTTACTGCACTATTTTTGTTTATAGAGACGTTTTGACAACATTCCAAAATGTGACCACCTGTGATTGTCCACCACCTCAGAACCTAGTCACTTCATCCTCATGCAGCTGAAGTCTGAATAAGTGAGACTCTACTTACAATCTTGGGCCCCGGTCACACGGCAACTTTGCTGCGGGAGAGGCAAGGATGGTGGGCGGATTATCCAGACGCGATCACACCCCAACATCTGGGAAGTGGAGCGCACCTGTGGTTTACTGCCGACAATGCGCCTTAAAAAACTAGTACCTCCAAGGTACTAGTAAATGTTTGCAACGAGCTGCCTCCAGACGCCTGTGGTGTGATCGCGCATTCCCCTCCAGTCCTTCGTTTACGGCAGGTCTGATCGCTTAATCGCACATCAAACTGCACCGGGGCAATTAGCCATGCCTCCCCCGTATCCGGCCTATGTGACCAGGGCCATTGTTGTTTTTGCCTGCTTACTTCTTCCTTAGAAGAAACCATTAGGAGTGACAATCCCTATTGACTAAAGACTTTTTACGAATCGCAGAAATTTTTACGAATCGTAGTCGACATCCTCTGATCTATCATTCAGTGCACAAAGAACAAAAAAGACACAACTAAGTTCTGAAATGATCTGATTTCTATTCCCTCGCACGCTTACGTTATTATGTTACAGCTTATGCAGACAAAACTATGCACCCTACCAACCACCGTACTTTACCGTTACGAAAAGCAGCTCTCCGCTCGCAAAAGCCAGCCAAACTCTCAGCATGGTATAGAAAACGTTTTCCGGAAACCTAGAGCGCAGAGGTTGCTGGGACTTGTAGTCCGTATTAACAACCGAGGAGAAACTCCTGTGTAAAGTTAGAATATCCTACTAACTCGGTTACAACATCCACACAACAAAGAAACAGATACCATGATACGGACATCGACTCCATATAATTGTCCATTACCCGGGTTTAGAACCAACCATATACCAGGAGGTGCACTTGAAGACTTTCGCCACTAAACTTCTCGGTGCATTCAGTCAGTTGTTCCCCTAGTTCAGCTGACTATTACCCGTGATCTCCAGGACCCAATGAGAAATGATAACGGGCAGGATTATTATTTTTTTGCGGGCTATAATAGCCATGTTGGTTAGGGGCACCTGTTCTGAGAAAAGGGTTGGCCTTTGCGGCCGTGGCTTTTCTACCAGTAGGTAAGATGGCGGCAGTACAGAGGGGAACATATCACGTGATCCGGGTACCAGTTGTCCGGATGTTCGACGGTTAGTGGCGGTGAAGGGAGCGGTGCAGTTGGTTGGCTAGGGCGGAAGCATCGCGGGATATGGATTGGAAGCAGGCGCTAAAGAGCCGCCTGGCCGCAAGCACCGACCGTAAGTCTCTGCGCCGGGACACAAGGTGTCAGTCTTTGCGCTTGTCTGTCAGTGGTGGGCTCTGAGGAGGGAATAACTGACAGTTGGAGGACGGTGACTGGCCTTCAGCACATGTGGGCCTTCGCTGCTTAAGAAGCGCCGCCCTTTCAGGGAGGCTTCGGTTGGCCGGCGCCAGCAGTTAGTGCCTCCAGGAAGGATCCTTTTCCGTAGACTTCGGAGCTGCTGCTCTTCCTGTGGCTCTCCTCACCACCACCACCGGAGGGTGCTGCTAAGGTTGCCTGTCAGGGGGAAAGCAGAGAAGACATTTGAGTCTACAAGATTTGTATACCGCCTTTTGTTTTAGAAGTTCCAAAGCGATGAACAAAAACTTTAAAACAAACAAACTGCCAAGTCATAACACCGGCTCGGCTAGATCCTAAAATAATTTAAAAACGGGGGGGGGGGGACGACGACAACAACAACGACAACAACAACAACAACAACAGTGTGAGAGGGAGTGGATTTAGCAGCTCGGCTTCTGAAGGCATGGGGGGAGGGTTAAGATCTTAAATGTAATGGCATGCATTGTGTTTTGGGGTTTTTTTGTCATCAACTTGTAGCTGACTTGTGACAACCCCATAGGGTTTTCAAGCCAAAAGACATTCGGAAGTGATTTGCCATTGCCTGCATCTGCATAGCAACCCTGGTATTCTTTGGGAGTTTCCCATCCAAATTCTAACCAAGGCCAACCCTCCTTAGGAAAGTGTAGTGGGGGGGGGGACTTAAACTCACCCCATTCTCTTTGGGTCTCCACATACTGGGAACTGAGTTCCTAACACAGAACCCTGAGTGCATGTCTCATCCCAAGCCCTTCTGGTGACCACAACATAGACTTTGTAAAATGTGAATTGGTGCTTAGTTTTTGCCATTTGAGAGGCAGGGAGAAAGTCAAAGTTGAGAGCAGAAAGCAATACTAAAATAACAAAAGAATGCTATTTGGACAGCAGGAGTCTCAGGATATTGCAGTAAACTTTATAATACTGAAACTGAACTCTTCAATAGTGTGTTACATTACACATGTTAGTATATTGTGGACAAAATAAGGGATATATTGCATAGGAGTTTTCATTATGATATTTGTTCTGTACTTTTTGAATGAGTAAAACCTTATTTTTAAAAGCATTTCATTCATCCCAAAAGGCAAAACATTTCATAGGAACTGCTCAAAATGTTCGGTGTTTTCATTGGGGAGAAACAAAAGAATGTCCTCAGGAGGAGTATGTGCATGAGGCTGTATCCCATTTTATTCTGTCAGCAACCCAGTAAAGAGTGAGATTAGATTGCCTTGTTAAAGGCAACTGAGCAGGATAGGATTGCCAACCTCCAGATGGGGCCTGGAGATCCCCCAGAATTACAAGTGATCTCCAGATGACAGAGATCCGTTCCCCTGGAGAAAATAGCTGCTTTGGAGGGTGGACTCTATGGCATTATACCCTGCTGAGGTCCCTTCCCTGGCTGCACCCCTAAATCCCCAGGAATTTCCCAACCTTGAGCTGGCATCCCTAGCAGCAGGAACATGAATCTTCCTGGTTCAAACTGAGTACACTGTGCATTACACTGCTGGTTCTGTTATGTATAGATAACTTTATTGGAGAATGAGAGAATAGAACCTAGGGATAGTCTTAATTCCAGCTTAACAAACTATTATTTGATATTACATTATATTACCTTTGTATCTTTGTTTATGATCTGAAATTGAAATCCGAATGGCCATTCTATGTATGGAGGAACAGAAAAAGTCAGCTTGTTTATCTCAAAGTGCCTACCAAAGTGTGGTCAAGATCTTTCTAACAATTGGAATGGTATATAGCCCCACCTACCTCACGGGGTGTCTGTTGTAGGGAGGGGAAGGGAAAGGAGTTTGTAAACTGCTCTGAGACTCCGAAGGAAGGGCAGGGTATAAATTTTATTTATTTATTTATTTTATCCTTGGATTTATATCCCGCCCTACCCCGAAGGCTATCCAATCTCTTCTTCTTCTTAACAATATGAAATCTAATTGTTTTGATCCCAGTTTTATAGAGTGGAAACTGAGACTGTGAAAAACTAATTTGCCTAAAGCTGCACAAGAAGTCATTGGTTGTTGGGGACTTGAATTCACCTCCAGCTACAGTTGCCCATCTCTGGGTTTGCCAGTTTGAAAGGTTCAGAAAGCTGCTTGCTCTGAGAAATCTGTAGCTGTATTGGTTTCAAACTGTAGCTGATACTTCCATCCTATAGTGGTTTTGATTAGATTTCAATTAGCAGCTGTCACATTTGGGTACATGTAGGTCTGAAGAGAGCCAGTTTGGTGTGGTTAAGTGTGCAGACTCTAATCTGGTATCAATTTCCTGGTGTCTGATTTAAAGTCAGCTGGAGTCTTCAATCATTATGTTTATTAATCTGGAGTTGATTTCTTCATTTGGAGAGAAGTTGGACAACCACACTAAAACCACATTCCACCGAATATGATGTGGGAAATGCAACACGGAACTTCTTAACCACTGTCCATAGAGCAGGATAGCAAATTTCTTTCTGTAAGCAAAACTTGTCATACAATTTCTTAAATTTTGGTTTCAGCTCAATATCATTTTGTAGCTAAATTAGTTCAATCAGTAACCAAGAACATAGGGAAACAAATACCAGATTATGTTTATATTATGTTATATTACCAGCAAAAACGTGAAAAATGGCAAAGAGACAAAAGCATACGTGGTGACCACAAATTCAAAAAACACTGTGTACTGGTCTGTCTAGAGCTCTGGTGGCATATATACTAAAAATCCCATAGTTTCCACCAGATTTTCTGGTTTTCCTGCCTGATGAATTACTGTCTGTTTCCATACAAGTTATTTGCCCTAGGTTTGATGCTGTACAGAAGTGGACACACACACACACACACACACCCGTTTTTTCCTCAGTGTTGTGGAGCATTCTTTGATCTTTCCCAACCTACTTTCCTGTAAAGTTTGATGAAAGATTGCAACAAAGCCTGTGTGGGCAGGAAAGTTTGGATTTTCCCAGTCCTGGTCCTGTCCCCACAGTGACCATTGACCCCTTCTTGGGTATGTGTGTGTTATAATTGGCAACTGAATATCATTATATCCCTGTAACATTACAATAACTTAGTTTAACGCTGGGTATAAGCTTTCATGTGCATGCACACTTCATCAGATACATAGAAACATTTTTCCTCAAGTGGCGCCTTACATATAGGTAGAGAAAGGGAAGGGGTAGTTGTCAGGTCTCGTTGCACCACCCAGAATTGAACTTTGTTAGTCTTGGACATGGGACTGGATCCACACTTGGTTTTTGTGGGGGTTTTTGGTACGTAATTTTTTTCATTTTTCTCATAAAACATACAACTACAAAACATAAGAATAAAAATAATTTTCCAAAGCTTTCAAAGTGTTAGTTTTCACATCTGTTTGTTAACTCTTGTATTTGTATGCTAATTTGCTGCCATCCACAGGTTTTAACAAGTGCTTTAATCCAATTTTAGCTATACTAATTGCCCAGTTACTTATGCATCTTGTCTCTAACTAGCCCTTCCTGACAACTGCTCCCACACCTATATGTAAGGTTTGAGGAAAACTGTTTCAGTGTATCTGATGAAGTGTGCATGCACAGGAAAGCTTATACCCAGAATTAAACTTTGTTGGTCTTAAAGGTGCCACTGGAGTAAGACTTTGTTCTGTTGCTTCAAACCAACATGGCTATCCACCTGAATCTTTGACAATAACTTGTGTGTCAGGATTTCTCAGGTTCCAGAGATTTTTTTAAAAAGCAAAAATCTAGTGCCTTTTGTTGCAGAATTGTGCCTTTCCTCTTATTTCCACAATTAAAGGGACTAGCATTTAAAGGAAGTTAGGAATTCAGGGAAACTCGGAATAAGATAATCTGATAAACAGAGCATTATTATATCTAATAGCTGGTTTTCAAAAGACACGGAAAAAGACCTGGTGGTGTTGGGGATGGTGGTAGTGGCTGCTACTGGAGACCTGAAGGGAATCCTGCCCTGTGCTATATTGGCAGCCATAGCAACAGTAGGGAAAACCACACAAGCCTTTCCCCCTGTTGCAAACTCGTGTGACTCCCATGCCTCTTCCGCGGCAACTTTGCCATGTGACTGGGGCCTATGGCATACAACTGTAAATTCTTCAGTGTAAGAAACCACTATAGCAGTGATGGCGAACCTTTTAGAGACCGAGTGCCCAAACTGCGACCCAAAACCCACTTATTTGTCGCAAAGTGCCAACATGGCAATTTAACCTGAATACTGAGGTTTTACTTTAGAAAAAACAACTCATACATTAACTTAAGATGATCCAAACAAAGTAAGGAAAGCAATCACAAATGCTTTCATTTACTTAAAATTATTTGGCAGAGAATTCGACACTTTAATGATGGTCTAGGCCTGGCTGGGGCGATGGCACGCGTGCCCACAGAGAGGGCCCTGAGTGCTACCTCTGGCATCCGTGCCATAGGTTCGCCACCACTGCACTATAGCCTGCACTGGAATTACCAGTTCCTCAAGCACAAAGCACTGGTTAGATGATATAGATTACCAATAAATGGTTTGAATTCATCACTGCTGAAAGTGTTTAGAAATAAGTTAATAATTTACCTTTTTCAAGGAACATTTAGGTGTCATTAGTATTAAGTAAGACTGAGGATTTCTTCTACCTGTGTTTTTAGTCCTGGGTTGGATTTGTCTGTGTTAGTGCTATGAAGAGAAAAGTAAGTTTAAAGACACATACAATGTATGTAACATGAATATATTTGAATATCAGATGTCAGGATTAACTACAGCTCATTGAACTGATCATGGTTAGTTTTCCTTTTCTACGGCATTTAGGCTCAGAAATCCTAGTTTGTCCTAGTGCCTATGACTGCCATCTGCAAGGGCTTTTCACCACTCTGTAGCCCTGAGGTGGTGCTACCAAACTAGCAAGGATTCTTGTAGTTATATTTGACAGCTGACCAGAGTTACAGCAAACCAGGATTCAAAATCTGGGCTGTAATTCTTGTTGTGCCTCCTCTGCTTACCAGTGTAAATGGGGGGAGGTCAGACGTCCTATTTAGCTGGTGTTTAATCAAGCTGTGATTTAGCATGACACCTGAATGCAGTCAGTAAGTGCTGGCTCACTGTAAACAAATTTGTGGTCGTTTGTAGTAGAGTGTTTCACTGCACATTTTTTCATGTGCTCTCTGATGTGTTACTTTATTCTAAAAGTTAGTTGCCACCAGCAAGGCTCATGTTCTGTGCCACCATTACATTATAACTGCTCAGGGAAAACTTTCAAGCATAAATTGTAAACAAATTACTGCAGCTTATGTGCAGAAAATGAGAGGCCAGTTTGGGAGGGAAGCCTCTCATGGCACTTGTGGCTAGGAGGAAATGTATGCTGCTCCCAGGGAACAGATTTACAGAGCTTGTGAAAGAGAATTGTTTTTTTTAATGACTAAGACATTTAGTAAATCTTTTCAAGGTAAACATCATATTATATTATAGAGAAATCTTTACAGTATTACAAGGAAAAGTCCATCATTCTCAATGAACCCCCGGATATAGACTCATTTCATCCCAATCTTCCTCCGGAGTAATCCTATTATGTTCAAAGGCGTCAGCCTGTTAATGCAGCTCAGTGTTATGTTGGGAGCAGACCAGTGCTTAATTTCTTCTCTACTTTTGTCAAATTATCCTGGAAAAAAAACATGGCTATTGAAAATGAGAAACAACAAGAAGCTGAATGGAATATTATTATTTTTTAGAATTGTTGAGAACTTACTCCTGGGTTCCATTTCAAGTGTTTATATTAGGAGCAAGCCAGTCTTGTCCTCTCTAACTAGGTGCTAAAGCCTTCGATTGTCCATTCAGCTTCATGTTGTTTTTCATTTTAAACAGAAGGAAGAAGAGGAGAATGGATTTATACCCTGCCCTTCACTCGGAGTCTCAGAGCCGCTTACAAACTCCGTTCCCTTCCCCTCCCCACAACAGACACTCTGTGAGGTGGGTGGGGCTGAGAGAGCTCTGACACAAACTGCTCTTTTTCAAGGACAGCTGTGCCAGAGCTTGTGACTTTCCCAAGGTCATCCAGCCAGGTGCAAGTGGAGGAGTGGGGAATCAAACTCGGTTCTCCCAGATTAGAGTCCGCACACTTAACCACGACACCAAACTGGCTCATCTGCAAACCAGATGAACACAATCTATTCTGTTTTTTTTTTGTGAAAGAGAATTGTGCAGGGATTTATGTATATTGAACATAAATTTGTCAGTCAGCAAGCCAAACTGTTTTGACTACTGGTTTGCTAGAATAATATTGAGGCAAAACTAAATCATTTATATGTGAAAATATGTGGTCTTAACATAGCCCATATAAGTAAAGTGTAATGCCTCCTGTCTTATGTTAACTAGCTAAAAGGAGTGATCAAGAGCTGAAGGATGAAGAGATGGAGCTGTTCACAAAATACTATCTGGAATGGAAAGGAGGAAGAAAAAATGCCAGTACTTCCTATATGAATATACCTCGATTTTATTATAGGGTAAGTGCTTTATTAATCACTTCCACAACTATTACTGATATGTTAAAAAAAATTGCCTCTTGTACAGAAGAGCAGTTTGGCCCATTCCACACTATGAAAAAATGAACTGTGACCAAGCAACGGAGTCTTGTGAGCAAAAATTCAACTTCGTGAGTGACTGGCATTAAAGTTGTGAGCCAGTGATTTGGCTATTGCAGGAATCAGTTCGCTCTGGAGCTGCCCTTTCTGAGCCAAGACAAAAATGTGTGAGCCGGAGGCTAAAAAACTGTGAGCTAGGCTCACACTAACTCAGCTTAGAGGGAACACTGCCAAGCAGTCAATGTTATTTAAACCAGTTCTTCCCTACTGTGGAAGTGCAATCTGCATGAACTCTCATATTTCTAAAGCTCTGAGGAATGCAGGAGTGAACTGGTTCCTATCAGCACAAGGTCCTTTGGACAAAAAACGATCTCCTGCACAGATCATGGTATTAAAAATATTTTTTCCTCTTTGTGTGAAAGTATTGATTTAAAGCAACAGATAATTATTGCTGAAAAACTATATCCTATATTTTTTACCAGGAGCAGCAACACTTGATTGTTTTAGTTTTCCTTTTCATGGAAAAGGAAGGGATGAATTCTCTATTCCGTAGCCAAGCATAGCTGTGAGCTCCTCCAGCTAAGTCTTCATCGTATCAACCTGCAAAGCAGATCTCTGGAGAGGTGGCATATACATTTTCTAAACAAATAAAAACAAGTTGCTCACCCAGGAGAGTTTGCTGAAACTTCAGCTGTAAGCTTTACCTATGTTGCATGATGTCGCAGGGCAGTCTGGCACACACAGTGTTGCTTAGGCCAAGAAACTCCTTAATGTTTTTCCCAACATGGAGTCCTTGGTCTGAAATACCAGGGTGTTATTTATTTATTTACGTTTATTTTTAATTATAATATAACCATACATTAGCAAAACATAAACACAAAATCCCTTAAAGTAGCCATAGACAATCTCTATCAAAAAGCAGACCTGGTTAGAGAGCGTGATGTGGACTGGAAAGATTTGGGCTCAAGATTTACTTCTGCTGTGAACTATGGTTTATATCACACCAACAGTATATGAGGGGTTAGATCCAGACTAAGTTTTCCATTAGTGGAATGGAACTTTTCAGTCTCTCCCCTCCCAATAAGTACCCTGAAATGCTCCTCCTGGGGGGTACGGCACAAGGGTGGTCTGTAGTGGGAAGAGGAAATTGGCAGAAATTTCCATTAATGGACAGTTGAATCTAACCATGGCATTCAAATTGTTCCTGAATTTCAAACTGCACACATGAGGTCACATCTGTCAGTACTTCTAAGAGTAAAACAAATTATGTCATATAGAAAACTAACAGTACAATCCTATGCAGTCTAAATTTGTTGATTTCTGTGGACTTAAAGTAACTACATAGGGTTACATTGCAAATGTCACAAAAGTTCTCATTTAGCTTTCTCCTTGCTGTGTTCTCTGGGGGTTTTGGGGGGAGGATTCAAATATGTAATCCCCTGTGTGAAAAGGTAAACTACAAACAGGGATGTCACCTCACTTATATGAACCACACTTCAGTGATTTGTCCAAGGCCACACAGCATCTCTCAGCTTTAGTTTCCACTTCCCTTAACATCTGTAAATGACAATGATTGTGACATAACATCATAGAGATATTGTAAGAGTGAATGCTATAAAGATTATTGTCATTTTGTACCCTTCCACAACTGAAGCAGAATAATAAGATTAAAGTTAAAAATATTTATAACAATATTCAATAGAATGTATTTTATTTATTTACTTCTTTTATATCTTACCTTTCTCCTCCAATGGGGACCCAAAGTGGCTTATGTTATTCTCCTCTCCTCCTTTTTATCATTATGAAAACCCTGTGAAGTAGGTTAGGCAGAGGGTATGTGACTGGCACAAGGCCACCCAGCAAACTTCCCTGGCAGAGCAGGGATTCAAATCTGGGTCTTCCAGATCCTAGTCCAACATGCTAATCACTACACCACACTGGCTAAGTTAATAGGAAACAGAATAAATGTTAGTAAATATGGATACATACATACATATATATATATATATATATATATACACACACACACATATATATAGATACATATACATATGAAGCTAAGTTGTATGAATGCAGACAATTGGTCCGTCTAGTCTGGTACTTTGACTTGTCATGGTGTTCCTGTGTCCCAGGCTCCTGGGCCTTTCCTAGTTCTGCTCCCTAGGATCGTGTGACTGACAACCTTCTGCATGCAAACTGTGTCTGCTAACAACTGAGCTGTGGTCGCTCTCTGGTTCCAAAGATTTGGCTGTACCATGCTGAATTCCTACTCATATTTAAAATATTGTAGTGTTACTATTCAAATGCCTATACTATTTTTCCTCCTGCTTTGATGAGCTGGTACAGTAGTGGTGTCCTGTGTGTGTGAGACTTTGGATTTGTTACATATTATATTTTTGCTGTTTTTTCCTCCATGGTTTCTTGTTTTTTGGAACAGCAAGCATGAGTTGATGTTGTATTTTATGGGGATGGAATTGTACCTCAGAGTGATTCAGTGAGGGGAAAGTACCTGTTGCACCAGAAGGAAGCTCTGAAGTTTGAGTTTGCCCTCTAGTTTGGGGATTTGTATAAATCCCTCAAAAGCTTCCATGTCATAGGCAGCTCTGTTGGGGTGCTGTCCTCTGTTCATCACATCCAGCATCTTTCATAATGGGTTCTTGGGGGATTCGTCTGTACTCTGTTGTCCCTCTTTATGGAAGTGATATTGCAGCACATCAGTGTTGTGTTCTGCCCCTTTGCAGACACACACTCATGCTGTGGGTGCAAATCCCTCCTTGACACTGGACCCGGTCTGCAGAGACAACTTTGCCTTTTTTCTCCAGGAACCATTCCCAACTGTCATGGAGAGAGAACAGCCAGGCAAATCCAAACCATCTGGCCGGGCCCCTCGTGGACCCACTTGGACCGATGAGGAGACCAGAGTCCTCTTGGGTCACTGGAACACTTTGCTGGTCCAGCGCCGAGTTCAAAATATGCCTACCAACAGTGATCTCTACGCTGTACTTGCCAAGAAGATGGCTGAGGAGGGATTCCTACGCACACGAATCCAATGTAACAACCGCATTCGGGACCTTCGCAAAGCCTACCGAAAGGCAAAGGATGCTATGAGCAAGGCAGGATCCATGCCTGTTCGCTGCCGTTTCTTTAGGGAGCTGGATGAGATCTGTGGAGGAGAAACAGAAACTGTCCCCTCCTCCATAAGTCAAACGATGAAGCTCCAGTCCTCCACTACTATGGTTCAACCAGGACCATCCTGGGAACCTGCACCAGAAATTTCCTGGAAGGTGGAAGAGGACTCTGAGTCTGAGGCAGCCTTTGACGAGATCAGTGATACCACACAGCCCCTGCAGGAAGTATTAAAGATTAAGGTGGAATCTGAACTTGAGGAAGCCACTGCTTTTCAGCTGCCATTGCAGCCTGTTTCCTCCTCATCCTCCAGCACAGTGGCTCTTGCGCCTGCCTTGGAGGAGGATCAGCAGTCTGCTTTCCAGGAACCAGACATCTTCATGCCTTCCAGGCCAGCTGCTGCTCAGGCTGCACAGCCATCATCTCCCACCTACCATTCAGAACAGAGTTTCAAAATGGGGACCCAGGACAAAGCTGCCATAGGTGAGTGTTTCTGTTAATTTCTTCCATAACTCTTTTGGGGAATAATGGCTGATTCCATTTCCCTTTGTTCTGACCATTTCACTTACTAATACATGGAAACGATGTTGGCCACTTTTGTCTCTTTAAACCCCCCCCCCCCCAATATTTCCAGCTTACGTAGAAAAATTTGCTCATCTTGGTCACATCTTTGCGCTTATGCCTGCTGGCAGTCCTTAAAGTTCCGCTGAGTTTGGCCCCTGCCTCTCTGGTTTTCAGTTTAACTTCTGAAAGGGCACTTAATAGTGAATTGGAACGAGTTGCCACGAAGTGACCAGAAGACACTTCTCTCAGTGTGTTTCTGATGTAGTTGATGCTGAAGCGGTCTTGCCTTGTAAAAACTGGCTGCATGTATAAGTTGAAAATCTGGAAGATGATGGCACTAATACACTTCTTTACCTGGCCTCTGTTTGCTGACCATAAAGACATTGCTTTTCTAATAGATCCATATCTAAACAGAGACATGGTAGCAATAAGCTTCCTAATCCTAGAAAAAATAAATATATCATTATACTTTTTTACTAAGTACATTAACACTTTTTCATTACTTTTCTGTTTTCCCTGAAAACAGGAAGACCAAGACATGACTCAGAGACTGTGCAAAGGCCAGCAATGGGCAGGAGGACACAGCTGAGGGCTAGAAGACGCCAGGCAAGGGAGGAAGCCATCAGTTGCCTGCTTGAAGAGTTAAGGGCTGGGAGGGAGGCCATGGACACAACATTCCATCTTTTCCTCGAACAGCAACGGTCATTTCAGAACAGCATCATCAGGGAGATGCGACTGGCAAGGCAAGAGCAACGTCGGGCTGCTGAAGCAGAGCTCAAAGCCCGCCAGGAGGAGTGGCAGCAGCAGAGAACTCAGCATGTCCTGGATACTAACAGAACTGAAGCTGAGATTGTTCGCTTCCGCCAGGAACTCAGTCTACTTAGACACACTTTTGCGGAGTTCTTTTCAGCAACAAGACCTTTCCCTCCAGTTTCCCAAGTGAGGACACCCTCTCCTGCACCTGCCCAGAGGGAGAGTCTTGACCTTTCTGGGTTACACTGGGAACGCTTGACTCCTACAGTGTCCCAGGAGCAGGCACCTCTTCCTGTCCCACACATACTTGGGGTATCATCAAGGGGAAGAAGAGGAAGGCCAAGGAGACGTGGTGGTTGTACCCGGAAGCAGTTTCACAAAGTGTAATCACAGTGTGGTTGAGCTGGTGCTTTTGGTGGGCTTTCTGTGGAATTGGTGCTAGACAACTTTCTTTCTACCTCTTTTATTTCTGCACTGATTGTCAATTTCTTTGGTTTCCAGTACTTTAAAAAAAATAAATCAACTTCTAAATAGTTTTTAAAATGTACTTGAATACAGTAAGTGTTATGCATCACTGTTCATTTTAATGTCCTTATGGTCATTTTCACTGTATGATTCTCCAAGAATTCTGTGATCTGTTTGCTCTTTCCCCCACTAATAAATTTTGTCATATATATATAGGGTGATGCTATATGTGTATTTAATAGGTAGACCTTTCAAAAGCAAAAAGAATTAGGAACTGGGGTTACAGTTGGGCTTAAGTAATTTAGTCTCACCTCAGTTAAGGATACTTAGCAGTTCAAAACATATTTGCTCACTGTTCAAAGTGTACAGTAGGAGAAACACATTTTTCTTGGCCAATGAACTTCCTAAAGAAGGCTTCTTCTCAAAGTTCTTTACGTTTTTATGATTTGGACCCAATGGGCATGAACAGAAGGCTCCTATGTGAATAAATTGGCTTGCTGCCCTTTCGTTTCCACCCCCCATCTGCTCAATGGACTTTCCCTCATAGCATGTGATTTCGGTCTGATGCTGCTGGAACATAAATTAGCAATGTCCCTTGCATCTGCATGAGATTGGTGTCTGTTTGTACATTGGGATCCTTGGTTCAAGCCACTAACTGAATACAGGAACATAACAGTGCTGCTAAACTTTTAAAATGCAACCTACTACCTGTCTGTTTTTGTGTAAAGAGTATACTGGAAGTGACAAATCAGCAAGTAGTCTGTATTTATGTACTGGAAGCATAAGTGGTGCATCATGGATGGGCAGGCCATAGGATTAAATTAGGTCCAAAAAGAATCTCACACACAAATAAGAGCTCACCCTCTCTTAATTTAAAAAAGGCCTCCCAGGCCTCCTTGGGATCCAGTTTAATAAAAAGTAGCAAAATGTTCCTTATTGTTACTGCAGCTTTATACTTCTTTCAGTAGGGACTAAATGGTTAAATTTTCGTTGATTTAAGAGAATCACATATTAAAGCAATTTCTCTTACAATTGCAGATGTCTTGAGCATGTTTTAACTTTTACAATCTTGCTTGAATTACCACTAACAAGAATCTTGAGTGCTTGTTGTCCCTTCTAGGTATTACCCAAATTGGCATACACATAAAGGACTGGCAACATGCAAAGACATCCCCCTTGCTAGCACAGAGCAAACGTGTATTTTGGGCATTTCAGTACTTAGTATCTAGGCCGTTTATACCAAGGTCCAGATTCAGACCAACACTTGAAAGAACGAGGGGGAATAAACTTCTTAAACAGAAATTATTTTTATTTATTAAACAGAAAAGAGACTAAGGTAAGCAATTTGCAGAGCAAAAGGGGAATTACAGAAAGGAAAATGTGCAGTGATGGATACAATACAAAACTTTCCCCTAGAAAAACTGTCCATCTACTTGGGGAATAAAATTAAAAAGGAGGAAAACAAGACATATGGGTCTGTTCGTGGGGGGGGGGGGGGGTTGTCCTCTGATGCAAGAAAGCAGTGTGGAGAGAATGTGAAACTGACCAGGCAGGAGAAGGAGACCTGGAGACAGGTCTGTAGAACAGAGAAGTGAGAGGCTAACCAAGAGACTCGGGTAACAGGATGCATTCCAAAACCACTTGCTAAGGGGATGGGGTGCTTTTTGTGGACATAATCTTCTAAAGATTAATATAGGTAATACAGATAATACAAGGACCCCTTAATAAAAAGGAAACTATCAGTTTCATTTTCAGTGTATAATTTATTCGTCTGGTATTGTATATAGACTAATATGTATAAATTTTTGCAACTAATTTTGATCCTGTCTTTTTAGTTAATATTATTTTAAATACTTTTGTAATAATTTTTAGTAAGGGGTCCTTCTATTATTTGTATTACTTGTATTAAATGTAAAATTATGGTTTTATAGATTCCTCATGTTGAAACCTGCACAGTGTGAAATGTGTAGGGACTTTGTACATTAATAAATCAACTTATCACCTGGCATTTTTTGTTTTTTCTGTTGGCACATTGCTGGGTGCAGCCCGTTTTTTCTTTATCCTTGGCTTTCTCAGGATGTCTTTTCTAATTTGGCCCCTGCCCACTAGTGAGTACTCACCAAGCAGGGGAAAGTTAAAAGCAGTGAGGCACCCTGTGCTTACAATCCCATATGTTTATGCAGTTTGCTACATATACAATAGAATTTTCTGCATACAAAGCACACTGTGACAGCCAAAAACAGTTCATACCCCACTTACCTGCCAAAAACAGTTCATACCCCACTTACCTCCACACCTTCCTCCCCCTGAAGAGAATTCTCTCTTCCCAAGAAAAAGTGAGTGACTAACCTGACTGTATCAATTTATTTCAACCTAAGGTTTTAATTTTATTTTTGAGAGAAAATGTGGTTAGGAAATATGGTGAAATGGCTAGAGGGAAGGAAAGGAGAATTAAACCTGTAAAACACTCCTTTCCCCCCAGGGTAAAAAGCTTTAGGGAATGCAGGACAATGGCTAGACAGCCACCTGTGATACTGTGCTGAAGAACCACACTTACAAGGAGATTACCAGAGTGCAAGGATTCCTGTACTGGCTTACCAGGAGTGCCCAGAATTCTCCAAGGATGCTTGGCTTGCTCTAAGCTCTTTCTGCTCCTTTATTGAGGCCAATCAATAGCATGTGAGCTGTGCATGGAATAATGCTTTGCCGGCATTTGGGTAATGCAAGGGAGCTTGAGAGAGCATCCAGGGATTCTGCTTTGAAGCAGAAAAGGCTTCAAACAGCAGACAAGTTTACAAATAAACCTAGTATCTTATGAACATCTGGTTGATTAACTGAGGCTTTGCACAACAAGCTGTGATTTAAACAAAGTTTATCATGAAGTTTATGAGGGTATGAGTGTACCACCTGCACATATATGTTGGATGTTGACTGCCACCTGTGATACTGTGCTGTTCATCAGTAGTAAATGGAAACAGGATGTCAAGAAGCTTGTATCATATTTCAGTCCTCATCATTGAGCACTGCAAGCGGCAACGGGTTTTTTTGGTAGATTTAGCATTTCCTTGTCAGTAATGTAGCATTGGTCAGCAAGAGCTGAAGAACTACACTTACAAGGAGATTACCAGAGTGCAAGGATTCCTGTAGCAGCAATATAACATGAAACAAACATGGGCCCATACCTGGATATCGAGCTCTTCAAATGGATTTTCAAGGAATTAATTGTAGTTAACAAGCTCACTTCAGTGGGTAGCTGGGGGAAAATCTTGATTTGTGAAGTCAAGTTTTAATTTAGAAGAGATTTAAAATTTGCATGACTGCTTATTAATTTATAAAGGTATGTTAAGCAAACTGAGTGTGAAGAGTTTTGCCTCAAGCACACATATGCATGCCAATATAAGTAAAAGAATGCATGAAATATATTTGGGACGGATGAGACACACTTCAGTCTCATATCCTTCATTTGTTTGCCCTTGTATATTGATGCAAAAGTAGTCTTAACTTCTTTGTGGCCATGTGCCATGTTGGTATTTGTATGGTATCTGTTCAATAAGTTCTGCCACTGCAAATAACTCTTTATCTTTTTTAGCTGCCAGCTGAAGATGAAATTTTATTGCAGAAATTAAGAGAGGAATCTAGAGCAGTCTTTTTACAGAGAAAAAGCAGAGAACTGTTAGATAATGAAGAACTACAGGTAAGAAAACATTCAAATGTGTTTCTTAATTGTAAACATTTGTAATTGTAGAGCATATAAG
>NW_015169220.1:85139-175930 GCF_001447785.1 Gekko japonicus
TTCTGCTGGACAAACATCAGACACGACCAATGATGGGGGATGAAGCAATGATCAACTATGAAAACTTCTTGAAAGTTGGCGAGAAAGCTGGATCCAAGTGCAAGTAAGGCTGCTGATTCTCAAAATGCTTAATCTAGTTGTGTACAGTTTTCAGTTAACTAGACAAAGAACTAAATTAGATAATTTCTAGATGTATATAATTTCTAGACAGCTTCATAGCAGAGTTTTTGGAACACACTACAACAGCGGTTTAGTTAAAATTATGGCAAAATTGAACTACTAAGTTTTAATCTTAGAATAAACCTGTGGCAGCAAGATTTCTGCTGACTGTATTGAAGCAGTGATGTTGAATCAGATTTGGAATTTCTTTCCCATATATGCCAGGAGTGTGTCTGCTCTTCCTTCTGCCTTTCAAATCGCTCAAAGGAATTATTATGTAGTACATTTTTTATCCCATCCTTCCTCCAAGGAGTTGAGGGCAGTGTATATTTTTCTCTCTTCCTTCAAGTTCACATTTAGTTGGGTCTCCTCATCTGCTAGGCTCTCTAATGGGTTTGGTCAGTTGTTTCCACGTAGTAAGGATTCTCTGTGCTGTTTTCATTGCTGTTGCTAGTGCCAAAGGTATGTGTGTTAGCAATAGTTCCACACATAGAAGTTTTTGTCATACTTTTAAAAAATCCCTTTCACAGCTGCTTTGCAGTGCCTTTGCATTGGCTCTCAGGGACACCGTTGTCACAGCTGCTGTACTGACTCTCCACCCCTCTTCCCTTTTTATCATCATACATGTGCTATTGTGTTATAATGCTTCTACTAAATTTTGAAATAGATAAATGGCAATAGATTGTTGCAGTGGTGCTATAGCACAAGATCAATGTACAAATAGTATCCCTCTAGCTGTCTTGCTGCTTCCCTTTCCTGTTCTAGGAAACTGGGACAAAAACTGCCCGTACCTTCTGCTTCTACCTCTGAAATAAAAAGTGCTGAAGACTTCATTTTTTAAACTGAAAACTAAAATTCAGAGGAACTATAATTTGAAACGGAAATACAAGTGATGCTAGATTGCTGCAATGCTACATTAATTACTATTTTTAAAAAAATGAGCAAAAAGCCCTGTAGTGGCATTTGGGGGGGGGGGGATGTTGGGAAAATAGCACCTTTCAATGTGCACCATTTCTTCCATATAGCATGCTAACATGCTTGGGTACAGCATTCTTCTCAAAAGATCAGAGTAAAGCAGGTTTGGAAACAAGCCTATTAATGGCAGAGAAAACTTGGAAAGAGGACAGCTCAAGGTCATGTGGAAGCTCCAGTACTTAATTCTGAAGCCAGTGAATATTTCTCCTTGTGCCATTCCAGCTGCTGCCAGTGGTACCTAGTTGATGTTAAAAGTCAGAGATTTGTTCCAAAGAAAAGCAAAGTTTGAGTCCAGTGGCATCTTCAAGGTGTAAGCCCGTTTGAGAGCCAGTTTGGTGTAGTGGTTAAGTGCGTGGACTCTAATCTGGGAGAACCAGATTTGATTCCCCACGCCTCCATTTGCACCTGGCTGGATGACCTTGGGCAAGCTGTAGTTCTGATAAGGGCTGTTCTTGAAAAAGAGCAGTTTCTGTTAAGAGCTCTCTCAGCCCCACCTACCTCACAGGGTGTCTGTTGTGGGGAGGGGAAAGGAGTTTGCAAGCCGCTCTCAGACATCTTTGGGTAGTGAAGGGCGGGGTATAAATACAATCTCTTCTTCTCTTCTAAGCTTTCATGGGCAAGCACACTTCTTCAGATACAGTGAAACAGAATTTCCTCAACCATTACATATAGGTGTGGGGGGGGATTAGTTGCCAGGTAGGGTTAGTTAGAGTCAAGATGCTTCCTTACTTCCAAACTGAGGGTCACGAGTTCCTTTACTGAGTCAAATAGAATTATAGGCTCCATTTAACTAGGATATGTCTCTGAGACAAACCTTTCATGATTAAGACTAGCTCAAGACCAAATGAATGTTGTACAGGAGATCCGTGGCTGTAGGGGAGAATGACTTATGGTTATCTACTCTGAACTACTTCTCCCCCAGAGGAATTGCTCCTCCTCTCTCTCATCACCACAGCCACCATATCTAAAGCTGCCTGTTTCCCTTTGGCAGCTTTTCATTGTCAAAAAACCCCAATGGGACTGTTCATCTCCTAGTTAAGATACCATTTGGTCCTCAGACAGGGATATCTTATTGGAAAGTCTCTAGTAGATTGTTATATATGTAGAATTTATGAGAGTTTTTATGTGGCTTTGGTACATATATGCTAAAAGTCTAAGAGTGGTGATGAGTAGTTTCTCATCCCCACTGCATTTCACATGTTTCTGTGATTTGCCTTTTCATATTCTATTGGGTCACAAAACAGAAACGTAGAGGAATCCAAACCTATCCCTCGCATTGCCTCAAAATAATTACCAGGATAATTTAAAATTATTAAATTTACTGTGGCTTTGGTTGAATTACATTTGATCTGGAGAACTTCAATATTGTTACTTTTTATGTTTCTCAGGCAGTTCTTCACAGCTAAAGTCTACGCTAAGTTACTTCACAATGATCCTTACGGAAGGATATCTATCATGCAGTTTTTCAATTATGTTATGAGAAAAGGTGGGTTTGTTTCAAATCCTGTGATAATATGCTTGCAGTAATTCTAGAACCTTCATAGCAAGAAGATAAACAGTTTACATTGCTGGACTGTGGAATATAGACTCTAACAAGAATGATTATCCTGGGTTTAATTTTTATTTTCTAACATGCAACCTTTTTACCACTGTGGGTCAAATAGGGTTGCCAGATCTTACCTGGCTGCCAGTGGGGGGTTCCAGCCTGGGTTACTGCATCTTCTGGCATGCGCGGGAAGTGTGCATGCCACAATGACATCACCTGGATGTGACATCATTGCACTGGGCACATGGTGCAGGGAATGCTCTAGCATTCGGCCAAAAACTATAGTCACCATAGAGTTTTAGACAAATGCTAGAGTGTCCCCCGTATGGTGCACCTGGCGCAATGACATCACTCAGAGGTGACGTCATCGTGTCAGGTGTGACAGGGCTCTTTGGTGGTGGGGCTCCTTCTGCTGGCCAGTTGGCAAGTGGTGAATCGGGGCAAGAAAATGGGAGAAAACCCATCCCCTTCGGGGGGATGGCAACCCTAGGATAAAGGGAAAAAATATCCTGGAAGTTTGTTTTTGAGAGTTTAGAAAAAAGAAGACAGTCTATAAAAAATTCCCTTGAATAGCAGATCAAAAGAGAAAAATCAAAATTTAACAGAATATTTTATATATTTTATATAATTACATAACAAAATAAGGTTTCTTTTGGGTCTAGCAAAATTTGTATAGAGGCTTTTGGTGCAGGCTGTTGCTTTGTGCAAAAGGTCTGCCAGGTGAGAAGTAACAGTGAGCTTCTTGCACACTGTTTCTGACCTGAGTGGTATATTTGCCATGTATTCACCCAGCAAGTTGTGCTACACAAGCCAAAACCTGTGTAAGAAATGCCTTCCTGCTTCCAAGGCACTATGAAGAAATCCCCTGTAAAGTGACGGCATGCCTGCCCCTCCAAATCTGGTTCTTTCAACTCATACAGAAAGAGATGGGGGTGGCACTCAGGTATCTGGTCCCCTGGCTGTTATCTAGGAGCTGCCAGTTGATACTCTCAATGCACAAAAACTGCATTACTTCAGTGTATGACATTCAGAGCTCAGGTTCCAAATGAACAAATACAAGTGATGTCTGAAAGGAGAACCATTAATGTAGTGACTTCCTTAGACGTTGTACTATAAGCCAACAGGAACAGTATATGATCATTAAATTGGAGGCTTTTCAGATGCTTTCTGTGAAGGCAGATGTGGGCTTTTTTCACATCCACTTCACTCAGCAGTCATTTTCATCCCTGGAAATGTGATTCTCAAAGTCATGGGACCTATGTAGACAAAAAAGCTGGAGGGGGCAACATCTCCCCTTCTGCCTCTGGAGCTGCCTCTGGAGCTGTGTTTATGGAGGAGGGGGTGGGAGGGGGTGATTCAGCTTCCTTCTCGCTCATTGTGTTGGCCTCCACAGTTTCAATAATCATGAGATTAGGGGAACGAAGGGAAAATCCTTATCTGCTAGTACTCTTTTAATGGTTCTACTTGTATTGTTAATACTGAGCATTTATACAGTGCTTTCAGTGTTCCAGCCATTTCACATCTTACTGTCCTCACAGTATTCCTTTCTGGTGGGCCGTTGTGAAATAAGGGACTTATCAAATCTCCACTCGTTCTTTCAGCCATTACCTTATATCGGTTCACTTGCCTTCCTGCTGGTGAATCACCATAAAATGTTAAACAATGCTTAAATTATATCACTTCCTCATGCAAGTTTTTGCTAGTTCCATCCCATGGATCTATAAATGGGAAGAGAATTTTTCTCTAGTAGAAATGGGTCATAAAATGAAGTGTTTGCTTGAAATCTTATTCTGTTTTCTTTCGCTCAGATAGACACTTGGCTTGCTGAAGACATGTTGGCTTGTATTCATTTGCCTAGCACTGTAAAGGCAGTGCTTGTTCACAGTGGAAAATGCTTGCCAATTTTATCCATACAAGCAGCTGTTTGTATTTAGCTTGTGCAGTTGGGTTCCCTCCACTTATTGCACCTCTTTTTTCCCAATTAGAACCCAAACTAGCATAAATAACACTGTTTCCATTTCTTTTAATTGTTTAGAAAGTAATTTTGCATATGCATGTAATATAACTATTTTATTTAGTTTTCTGTGGATCTGCAGAATTTGGCTTTATGAGAATTGAATTCAGTATATTAGGAAATTTTATCAGTGCTTCCATGCATGTTCTGTGTGTGTGTGTGTGTGTGTGTGTTTTGTGTTGCCAAGTGTATTATTTCCCTCAAAACAGATTCCATCATAATATTTCTGTTTTGGTTTGACAGTATGGCTTTACCAGACAAGAATAGGTCTCAGTCTATATGATGTGGCTGGACAAGGTTATCTCAGAGAATCAGTAAGTAACCTATGCTCATAATGAAATGTATTTATCTGGTGTAATCACAGTATCCAAGCATTTGCTTTCTGGTCTCTTAATTTGACAAGGAGAAATGGGTAATGTGGGCATATTCTGTTTATAGTTAGTAAGAAGATTGGCCTAGGAAATATTAGGTAAGTAGTGTTGTGCTGAAGCTGTTTGATAGAGGTAATGCAGTATTGGAATTATCTGTCTAATTAACATTTCTGTTCATGCATTATTCACTGTGGAATATTTCACTCGGATAAGTACCCAGTAAATTCCAGAGAAAGCATAGTTGCAAGGAATGTTCAGGGCTAACTTGTTAATTCTGCTGTACTGAGCTGGATGATCCTATTTAACAGAACATCAACCTCTTATCTTTATCTTATTTTGTGCTTCTGGTAGAGAGGCCTCTTAACAAATATCAAATGTGTCAGCAAGGATGTTGTAAGGGTGAGCAGATAACAGTATTATTTGGAGTGTGTGTGTTATCCCTTTTTCCTTGCATCCTCTGTCTCATCTCTCTTGAGAAGGATAGACAAGGGACACTGGGATGTAAATGTATAATTTCTAAATAAATGTGTGAGTGTGTGTGAGAGAGAGAGAACAGCAAGGCATGTGCAAATATGGAGAGGTTGTTTGAGTTGCTTGGCTGTCTATGTACAGATATCACTTCTCCATGGGGGGGCGGGGAGGTTAAACCACCCAGGGTTTGTTAAGCTTAGGTATTTTCTAAAAGATCGGCCTTAGCTAGTATTTGGATGGGAGACCTCCAAGGAGTACCAGGGTCATGATACGGAGGCAGGCAATGGCAAACCACCTCTGAACATCTCTTACCTTGAAAACCCTACAGGATCGCCATAAGTCAGCTGTAACCTGACAGCACTTTTCACCACCACCACCACCACTGGGGACTGCTCTAAATTTGTAGAAACATATTTCCTTCCTGAAGCTGAACCCATTAACTGGCTTTTTTGATCTGAGCTCTAGTTCAAAGTGAGATATTTGATAAATTAACCAAAAGCGTTAAAAATCAGCTTGATGAGACATGTTCCAGGATGTGGCATGGAATGTTAAATGATTAGTTAAAAGGTGAAGAAGAGGGAGACAAGAGAACTGACCTGCTCAAGCACCCAAGAGCTTATAGAATCCTACATGAGAAGACCTGGGTGTGGGGAGAGAATTTCTAAATAGTCTCATCCCCCGCCCCCACAGTTCCTTGCAGATCTCCAGTGTGTGACTTCTCAGAGTTAGTTATCTTGAAAGGAGAATGTCTATCAGTAGGGAAACAGGACAAGATTAGAGTTTCTGCATATTTGGCAGATTGCTTGGGTGAGAAGGAAACTATTAGTTTGTAAATTTTAAAAATGTTCAAAAGCAGCCTGATGAAATTAGTGAATGTTCTAGCAGGCACAGAATGTTTGGAAGAGCTAAATATAACTTTAAGAGGAAAGGGAAGGGAATTTAAAAAAGAAAGATGGGGAAACCGGCTTGCTTAAGCCCTTATGAGGTTATCGTTTTGAGTTCTTCTTAATCTTATGAGGCTAAAGAAGAGTACTGAGTCAGGAGGAATTTCACACACAAACACCACACACGCACACAATATGCCTCACAGACTCTTAACTTGTTCTTTTAAAAACTCCCATCATTCTACATTAACAGGAATTCTACCAGTCAGTGGCTTAAATCCAGCGTGAGACCAATTTTAGTTAGCCTATACCATACAAATTTAGTTGGATGAAATAAAAACGTATCTGAAACCTGGGAGAAAACTGTTAAGAGACCCAGTTCCCCAATAAAAGAACAAGAAAGTGTTCAGTGGTATTCTACCCTAGAAGCAGAAGATTAAACAAAAGACAGACTAAGATTTGACATACATATTATACAAGAGTCCAGTAGCACCTTAAAGACTAACAAAATATGTGGCAGGGTGTGAGCCTTTGGGAGTCACTGCTCACTTCTTCAGATACAGCTTTACTTACAGTTTGATTTTTCTTGTTTTATTTTCTAGGACTTAGAAAATTATATCTTGGAACTCATCCCCACTTTGCCACAGTTGGATGGTTTAGAAAAATCTTTTTATTCATTCTATGTCTGCACTGCAGTCAGGAAGTTCTTCTTCTTTTTAGATCCCCTTAGAACAGGTAAGTTCATCTACTGCCAACTTTTACAAAATTTATTTTAATGAACGTAGGAATTTGCTGTCTTAATGTGGAGAGTTTTCCTAGCTTTCAGTTCTGCAGTCTGAGCTTTGTACGTATTGCTTCTTGTTAGCACAATGGGGCTTCTCCTGAGCACAGCATTCACCTGCCTATGAAGGACTTCTTGTAGCATGTCTATCATCTGAATGCTTGGGATCTCCATTATGACTTTTTAATGGTAGGATAATAATACACCAGACAAATACTTGCAAATAATTTAATAACATCAACTTTGCGTCGCTTGTGTGGAATGCAATTAACACAGCACCATTTAGCTGATCATCAGAATAATCGGATAAGAAAAGCAAAGCTGAGTTCTGCACACAGGAGTTCCTAGGCTGGCACAGACTGGCTAAGGCTTGGGGTGCTGTCCTCACAAAAGCAGTGATCTAGAACAAGCAGCAGACTCCACTGATTCTTACTATAATGTGCAATAGCATACTCTAACCTTTGATAGCCACCTGCTGTAGCTTTAGCCATTGGGTGTTCTTATTAATTTAACACATTTCTATGCCACCTTTCTACCCAGATGAAATTTCTCAAGGCAGCAACATTCCAAACATTAAAATATTTTAAAAGCATTAAAAATACAAATATATATATAACAAATTTAAAACAATTCAATAAAACATGTAAATATTTGGACAAATATAAACACAGAGATAGGAGGGCTACTAAGAGCTAGTGAGGGAATCTCCAAACCAAAAGAATGTCTTCACTGACTGGTGAAAGACAACAATAGAAGGGGACAGACGAATCTGCTAGAGCAGGGAGTTCCAAATTTTCAGTACCACAACCATGAAGGGCCTTTCTCAGGTTGTCACCCATCTAGCTGCCAGTGGTGGAGGAACCCTAAACAGGGCCTTTGAAGATGCCCAAAGAGGCCGGATAGGTTCATATGGAAGTAGGTAGTTCATAATACATGAGGTCTCAGTCATTCTATATATATAATTCCCTTATGTAGTGGTCATTTCCAGCTCTCCCGTTGGCTGTGCAGTGCGCTCTATCAGCCAATGGCCCATCAACCGCCACTCGAGTACTTGCGGTGTGCCATTGGCTGGGTGCTGGGTCTGCCCCTCTCCCCCGCCCACTGCCAGCCTTCTTGGCTTCTGTGGGATTAACATTTCCCCCAGTGGCTGTTGCTGGGCTACCAAGCTTGGTTCTGTCAGTAAAAAGGGAAAGGAATGAAGCCATTTCCAGGCCTTTGTATGGAAGTCATTGGGTCAGGCCTGGCTAGGGTTGCCACCTCTCCAGGTTGGGAAATTTCTGAATATTCTGTGGTGGAGTTTAAAGAAGCCATAGAATAGAATGCCATAGAGCCCATCCTCCAAAGCAGTTATTTTCTCTAGGAGGGGAGAGATCTGTTGTCTGGACTTCAGTTGTGATACCCGGCAATCCTTAGGCTTTACCTGGAAGTTGGCTACCCTAGGCATAGCAGTTAGCACTTCAGAGCAGGGTCTGCTAGACCCAGGTTCTTGCTTCAGAAGCTGAGTGGGTGATTTTGGTCCAATTACAGACTTTCAGCCTAACCTGCCTCACAGGGTTGTTGTACAGATCAAAAGGGGGAGAGGAGAATGATATAAGTGGCTTTGGTCTCCACTGCGGAGAAAGACTGTACTTTTCCTCTTGGAGGACCACTGCTGCCAATCTCCAGAGGAGGGCTGGAGATCACTCAGAATTAAAACTGCTCTCCAGATGGTAGAGATTAGGGGCAGATAAGGGTAGGTTGATGGTTGGTTGGGAAGAAGATAGGGCTGCCAACTCCAGGTTGGGAAATTCCTGGAGATTTTAGGGGTGGAGCCTGGAGAGGGTGGGGTTTGAAGAGGGGTGGAACCTGAGAAAGGTACAATTCCATAGAGTCCACCATCCATTCCTCCTGGGGAATCATTGTTGTCCATCTCCAGGAGAGGGGTGGAGATCACTCAGAATTACAACTGCTCTTCAGATGGCAGAGATCAGTTCCCCTGGAGGAAATGGTAAGTTCTGTGTCATTATACCCTGCTGAGGTCACCACAGTAAATTGACGCTGAGTGTCCAAGGCCAGGGCACTCGCCCAGAGCCTCTTTCTAGATTCCGTTGTGGAAATATATACAACTTATTTATTCCTAGTAGTTATCCTAGTAGTTATCATATTGGTCCCACAAAATTGGGCCCTGGGGCTATATTTCCATTTTGCTATTGTAGCCTCAGCAGCAATCCTGAATTTTGTACTTTAGAACCATAGGCTTGGATCCAGTAGGGAGTTTCCATGGATGGAAGGGTTTCCACCTGCAGAGTGTGGCTTTCTCACCTTCTCTTTCTGTTGCAGCCTAAAATACCCTTTGAAATGCTGCTCCCCCAGGAAAATGCTGCAGCAGATCCAAGCCCCAGGTTTTGCTCTGTTCCTTTTAAATACCCCATTGAACATATTGGAGCTGTTTTGAAGTTTGATAAATAATGTGTTTTTTTTCACTTTGGAAATTCAAGAATGACCCCCCCCCCCAGGGTCTAGTTTTTATTTATAGTGAGGATTTACAGGGCTCTTTTTGTAGCAGGTACTCGTTTTTTTGGGGGGGGATTTCTATCCCACCCTACCCAGTGGCTCAGGGTGGCTAACAACAATATAAAACCTAAAAACAATAAAACAATAATATAAACAATTAAAATTCGGTGCTACAAATCTACATACATCTACATACATTCTACATAATACACAGCGGCTAGCGTTCTTAACAGCGTGAGCGCCAGGAATAGTCGTTGTCCAAACACAGCTCTTCGGGCGACATCTACCCCCCACCCCAGGGTACAGTAGACGGATGGTAACATCGCGGTGGTGGTATATTTGCATATTAAGCGACACACCCCTAATATAGCCAATCCTCCAAGAGCTTACAGTAGCTCCTGTAAGAAGAGCTCTGTAAGCTCTTGGAGGATTGGCTACATTAGGGGTGTGTGGCCTAATATGCAAAGGAGTTCCTGCTACAAAAAGAGCCCTGGGAGGAATATGGGGTCTTCATCAGGACTAGAGAATACCAGTAAAAACAGTGAAACTGTACAAGTATGAGAACTTCTCCTGTTTTTCAAAGAGATGTGAAAGTATTTTCTCTGGAAGAATACCTTTTTGATCAATAGGAAGCTCTTACTGAATTATTTTCCTGTTGCTTGTGAAGGGCTAATGGCTAAATAACTTCTAAATAGAGACTAAATAACTTCTGATTTGCTCTTATTTTGACTGATGGAAAAGTTTTGAAACACTAAAATGCATGTTCCCATGCAAGCCTCATGAAAAAATAGAGTCTAACAGGCCTTACTGTAGCCCCAAGTATACCCCAGCCATTCACTTATTATCCTTCAGTAGCCAGCTAATATGCATTCTATGTTGTGTGTGTGTGTATATGTGTGCCCATGCCTGGAAGTCATGGCAACCTCTGGCGACTCCTACTGGGGCATGGAGGACATTCAGAGAAGTGGCTTGATAGCTTGCCTCCCAGCCCTGCTATGCTCTGGAGGTCTCCCATCCAAATACTTGCCAGGGTCGGCCCTGCTTATCTTCCAAGATCTGATGAGATCAGGCTTGCCTGGGCTATCCAGGTCAGGGCGCTAATATGCATTCTAGATGGAGAGAGAGCAACACTGTTCTTGTTGACTTAGGTGTGATGTACATAAATACCTATACATTATTTTTGTTAAAACTTTTTTCTTCTAGGGAAGATAAAAATACAGGATATTTTAGCCTGCAGCTTCCTAGATGACCTACTGGAGGTAGGTATTTTGATGTATACTTTTTATGTCGTTGTTACATATAATGAGCTCTAACTCAGTATTTCCATATTCCTTCAGTTACGGGATGAAGAACTTTCTAAAGAAAGTCAAGAAACCAACTGGTTTTCTGCTCCTTCTGCACTGAGGGTTTATGGTATGTTCCCATATATGGATTCTATAACTTCAGTCTCTGAAAGCAGCATTCTCCACTGTGTGAAATATTTACTGCTTTTTTTGCTGCTGTGTGTGTTAAATGTGTTAAGTGCCATCAAGTTACTTTTGACTTATGGCAACCCTATGAATGAATGACCTCCAAAACATCCTATTGTTAACAAATCAGTCCATCTTGTCAAGAAACACTTGCTGTTCCTGGCTCCCACTGATGGAACTTCTGAATGATTCCGCAAACCCATTTTACCTGTGAATCCCTCCAGTTAGGCTTGCACACAATAAACCAGACTTTGTCAAAGTAATTAAAGATTTATTAAATGAACTAAAAACAATCAACTATCAAGTACAGTGTCGTCAGGTCTAGGTAACAAGAAAATAACAAAGCTAACTATCTAATACACTGCATACCGCTGTTGCAGATGGCAAGCCTCTTAGGAGCATTAGAAGGTAATATAGCATATAAACCCAAACAATAAAATGCAATAGTATGGCAGCATTCTATCCATAGCAGACAGCCATAGCGAAGCATATCCCTTACTAGCCTATAGCCCCAATTATAGTCCTTTGCTCCATGGAGTCGGGTGGTCTCTCTCAGCCAACCAAAGTTCTTCTTAGGAATCTTCAAGAAAACAATGGTCTTTGCTTCTTCCAGAAGATGCTTGGTTCTGCTTCTATTTCCCCCCTCCCATCACACTATCCAATTATACACAGGTTCCCTTGATGTACCGAATTACTACATTCTGTTGTCTGACCTTGAATGAGATAACACTGGTGGTAGCAAGAGGTCTGAAATCACAGATGCCCATGAACTCAAATTAGGCCTTGCAATATCCACTAACCCTTCTGATGGAGTGAGGGTGCTTGAGCATCACATATCTCATGTTCGATATTCCTCTTTTCCTGCTACCTTCAACTTTTCCTAGTCTTATTGTCTTTTCCAGTGACTCAACTTCTGATAATATGACCAAAGCATGAAAGTGACCTCAGTTTAGCTGAAGAAGTGAGCAGTGACTCACAAAAGCACCTACCCTGCCACAAATTTTGTTAGCCTCAGTTTAGTCATTTTAGCTTTTAGGGAGAGTTCAGGCTTGATTTAATCTAGAACTCACTTGTCTTTTTTGGTTTATACTTGTATAACAATAAAAATAGTTTATATTTCAGTTTCCTCTTGCTGCACTGTTTCACTCCCACACATAGTGATGAGGAATGCTATAGAATGAATTATCTTGGTTGTCAGTGACACATCCTTACACTTAAGGATCTTTTCTAGCTCCTAGCTCCGTAGGTCGATGCACTTCCCACAGCCAGGTTGTGCAGGCACCACATTCCCTGGAGGAGTCCGAGGAGGGGTTTCGCAGGGGGGCAGGTTGGACATGCAATGGCGCTGGAGCTTGGCGCAACGGCTGTGTTGGCACTAGGCGCTGTACTTCCCTCTGCACTGCCCCCGCTACCATCTCCGGTAGTTTTTTGAGGGAATCCTCGACCATCTGCATCATCTGGTCGAAGCCCCTCTTGAGTAAGTCCAGGCAGGTATCTACGAATTCTCCGAGAGCCTTGGTTCCCCCCGCAGCTCCCTTCTCCACTTCATAGTCCACCATTCGGGAAGGCCGCTCATAACGGCTTTCCCTTTGCGGACCCATGGGTGAAGGAAGAGTCCAGGTCTCATGCAAATCCGTGCTGAATCGGCCCCAGCGTGGGCCCTGCAACCTGGTGGTCACTTGAGGCTTCTCCCCTCCAAACAGGTGCAGGAGCCGTTCAGCCCCGACCTGTTCCGCATCCTGCAATTTGGTCTCCTTGGGCTAAGTCTCAGTGTCCTGGTCCTCGTGGTGGAGTTGGCTCTCCTCCTTGAGGTTGATTTCATCGCCTTCGCTCATCTCAGCCAAGATAATCGGGTTGAGGGATGAAAGATTCCTGACACTTTGTCAGGGTCCTTAGGTAGGTCACACTACACAGGGCTTCAGAAGAAGATAACTGCTTTATTCGTGATTCCAGTACTAAAGAACATGTATACAGCATGTGTCAGGAATGGCCATCAGTATAAGGGCCTCTGACGTATAGTGAAATCAAACATCCCACGATTGAGCTGAAGCCAATGATTATAGTTTGCGTGCGCGGGCAAAAGCAAGCAAGTGGGCACAGCGAAAAGCCGTTACTTTCCCAGCAGAGTAAATGCAGCTGGCAACTACAAGGTCAAGCCAGAGATAGCACACAGTAGCTGGACAGGGAAGAGCTGAGAACGAGGAGGAGGGCACCCCTCCACATTATTATATATTATTATTCGAGATCCATGACAGGGCTACCTGACACTTAACTGCCAACCTTAAAGTTGTGCAATTCATCAGCAGTCATTACTTTTGTCTTCTTGATGTTCAGAAAGATGTTGCTTCAGAACCTAAAAAGGTTAATCAGGAATAGAAAAGGGCCAACATTTGGCTGTACAACCTCAGAAGAATATACAGTTGACCAGAGAGAAGTACCACTGGACATGTGATTACACTGGAGGCTTCATTTGTATTTTTGTATTTCTTTTCCTTGCCCAGTGGTTAAACTTTGGAACAATTGAGTTCTGGTTTTTATTCCATATTTTGTATATATAGGATTGTATGTATTTTTGCACATCAGCCAATATGCTCTGTATGTATTAGACCTCTGAGGAAGGCCTGTAAAGGCCGAAACGCGTTAGGTCTGTCTTATTAGGTCTATCTTATTAGCCCTTGTATGTTTTTATAGTTTTATATGAGGTATGAATGGGCCCTTGTTTGTTATTTTAATTTATGTTGAATAAACACACATATATATTTTTGTATATTTTATAATTAGATTTTTAGAGTTGGCCCTTTTCTATTCCTGACTAACCTTTTTAGATTCTGAATTCTAGGTTTAGGTTCAATTTTTTCCCCTTTTTTCTTCTTTGCTTTCCTCTTAGGCACCATAAGGCTGTAGGACCATATAGATTGCCTGCAGGTTGCACAGCTCCTTTGACTTATTATTTATTATTTTTATTTACATCATTTATACCCTTCCTTTCTCCCAAATAGGGGACTAAAGTGGTTTACATTGTTCTTTTGTGCTCCGTTTTGTCTTCACAAGAACCATGTGAGGAAGCTTAGGCTGAGAGTGTGTGACTGGCTGTAGCAGAGTGAGGATTCAAACCTGGGTCTCTCAGATCCTAGTCTGACATGCTAACTGCTACACCACACTGGCTTTCTTGGCCATAGACGTGTTAATGGGCTGGGCATAAGAACATAAAAATGTAAGAACAGCCCTGCCAGATCAGACCAGTGACTAATCCAGCATCCTGTCTCACAAGTGGAGGTCCAACAATAGGGCGTAGAAGCCGAAGACTTCTTCTGATGCTGCCTCCTGGCACTGGGATTCAGAGGTTTATTGCCTCTGAACATGGAAGTACCCTTTAGTCACCATGGCTAGTAGCCACTGATACACCTATCCTCCATGAATCTATCTAATTCACTTTTAAAGCCATCTATACCTGTGGCCATCACCAACATCCTCTGGCAGCAAATTCCACATTTTAATCACTCACTGTGTAAAGAGTTTTTTTGCTTTTGTCTGTCCTAAATCTACTGCCCATCAGCTTCATTGGATGCCCTCAAGTTCCAGTATGTTGGGAGAGGGAGAAACGTTATCAGCTTTCTCCAGCCCATGCATAACTTTAAAAAACCTCAATCATGTTGTCCCCTCTTTGTTATCTCTTTTCTAAACTGAAAAGTCTTAGACTCTTCAGCCTTTCCTCATAGGGAACGTGCTCCAACCCTCTAATCATCTTCGTTGCCCTCCTCTGTAATTTTTCCAGCTGTGCAATGTCCTTTTTGAGATATGGGAACCAGAACTGCACACAGTATTTCAAATAAGGGCTCACTAAAGATCTATACAGGGGCAGTATAATATTGGGTGTTTTATTTTCAATCCTTTTCCTAACAATCCGTAAACACAGTGTTTGTCTTTTCCACTGCTGCAACACACTGGGTTGATACTTACATGGAGCTTCCTAGTACAAGCCAAAGATCTTTTTCCCTCTCAGCATGTTCAGACCGCATTAGCCTATATTTGAAATTGGGATTTTTTGTTCCAAGGTGCATCACCTTACACTTACCAGCATTGAACTTCATCTGCCACATTGTCGCCACTTACCCAATGGAGATCCTCCTGGAGCTCTTCAGTCATTCTTGGCTTTCACCATCCTGAATAATTTGGTGCCATCTGCAAACTTGGCCACTACACTATTCAACCCTAGTTCCAGATCATTTATGAAATTAAATAGTATAGGCCCCAATACCAATCCTTGTGGGACCCCAGTGCTTACTTTGTACTCTCCATTGTAAGAACTGCTCATTTATTCCTACTCTTTTCTTCCTGTCATTTAGCGAATTTTAAATCTATAAGAGAACCTGTCCTCTTATCCCATGACTCCTGAGTTGGTGAGGTACACCTTGTTAAAAACCTTTTGAATGTCCAAATATATAATGTCTACAGGTAACCATTGTCTACATGCCTGTTCACTTTCTCAAAGAACTCCAAAAGGTTGGTGAGGCAGGACTTCCCTTTTCAGAAGCCACACTGATTTTCTACCCAACGCAGAAAGATTTTACTTTTTATTCCAATAGACATTGCTCTTTTTCCAGAATTGATATGATTTGGATGTCAGAATTGTCAATGAAAACACAAAAAATAGAAATCCTGCCTAGATGTAACTCGGATCACAACCCTGTTTTGTGGACCTCTACTGAAAGGAATAAATCCTTTCTTTGGAGAATAAATGAAGATTTGTTGGATAAAAAAGGTGTTATGGAAATGTTAAAAGAAGAAACAAAACAATATTTCCAACAAAATCTGAATAAAGAGACTTCAATACAGGTAGTGTGGGACGCTTACAAAGCTGTGATGAGAGGGATTCTCATCTCACAAAATGTGAAGCAAAAGAAGGAAAAACTTCAAAGGCAAGTGGAAGTATTGGAACAAATAGCCCAAAAAGAAAAAGAACTGAAGAAGAAACCGGGGAAAAAGAAGATTATTAGAGAACTACAGTTGCTGAAAGAACAGCTGAATGATTTTTTGAACCAAGAGCTTTATTGGAATTTAAAGAAGTTACAACAGAAATCTTTTGAAGGGGCGAATAAACCGGGGAAATATCTAGCTTGGCAACTCAAAGCAAGAAAAGAAAGAAGAATGATAACCAAAATTATAGAAGAAGGAAAAGAATTCGTTGACCCTAATGGTATAAAGAGAAGTTTCTTCAAGTATTATGCTAAATTGTTTCAAGCAAATAGAATTGATCTTGAGAAGATTGAAAGATATTTAGAAGAGATTCCACTATCCAAAATAAGCAAAGAGTTTAAAGATTTACTAAATGGGCCAATCCAAACAGAGGAAGTGAGGAAGGCAATTGAAGAAGCGAAGTTGGGGAAGGCGCCAGGGCCGGACGGATTTACCGCGAAGTTTTATAAAAAAATGAAAGAGGAACTTGTCCCGGCCCTGGAAGCTTTATCCAACGACATACGGATGTGCAAGAAAGTGCCAGACTCATGGAAAGAGGCAATCATTTCATTGATACCAAAGGAAGGCCAAGAACTAACGAATGTAAAGAACTACAGGCCAATTTCTCTCCTAAATAATGACTATAAGATCTTTGCAAAAATTATTGCAGAAAGAGTGAAAAACTACTTACAAACAGTGATTTCAGAAGATCAAGCGGGCTTTCTGCCAAAAAGACAAATTCGAGATAATGTAAGAATAGTAATGGACGCAGTGGAATACTATGAAAAGCACCCTGAAAAAGAGGTAACTTTTTTGTTTGTGGATGCGGAAAAAGCATTTGACAATCTTAATTGGAAGTTTATGTTACAGATGATGGAAAAAATTGATACGGGACAACAGTTCAGAAATTGTATTGAAGCTATCTATTCGGAACAAAGAGCTACACTGAATGTAAATAAAGAATTGACCGATAGCTTCAAGGTACAGAAAGGTACTCGGCAGGGTTGTCCCTTGTCACCGCTATTGTTCATTTGGGTGTTGGAGGTACTTTTACAAAAAATACAACAAGATCAAGAGATTAAGGGTTTGACACATAAAGGTTTTAAATATAAATACCGTGCTTTTGCAGATGACGTAATGTTTATTGTGGAAAACCCGACGGAAGAGTTACCGTTACTATTTCAAAAAATAAAAGATTTTGGAGAATTGGCAGGATTTTATGTAAACAAGAATAAAACGAAGCTTATTTGCAAAAATATGACGAAACAAAAACAAGTGGAACTACAAAATTTGGTACAATGTGAAGTGGTAAAGAAGACGAAATACTTAGGCATTGAGTTAACTGCAAAGAATATAGACTTATATAAGAACAATTATGAAAAACTATGGGCTAAGTTAACCCAAGACTTTAAGAAATGGGACAAAATGAACTTGTCACTGATGGGAAGAATTTCAGTTATAAAAATGAATGTCCTACCACGTTTGATGTTCCTGTTCCAAACAATACCAATACTTAGTAAGACAGATTTGCTGCAAAGGTGGCAACAAGAACTATCAAAGTTTGTTTGGGCAGGCAAGAAACCGAGAATTAAGATGAAAATACTTTGTGATGCCAAGGACAGAGGTGGACTACAGCTACCAAATCTCAGATTATATTATGAAGCGGTTTGTATGACCTGGTTGAAGCAATGGGTGAAATTAGAAAATGATAAGCTATTGGGGTTAGAAGGTCATGATTGTAGATTTGGTTGGCATGCATATTTATGGTATGACAAAACAAAAATGGATAGCTTTTTTAAGCATCATGTGGTAAGAAAAGCATTATTTGTGGTATGGATGAGATATAAAAAATATTTTGGTGATGTAAGGCCACTTTGGATTGTACCAGTGGAAGTGTTAACATCTTACTCAAGACGTAGAGACAAAGATTGGTTGCTGTATAAAGACATAATAAAAAAAGAGGGAACAGAATGGGTAATGAAAAAGCAGAATGAAATTGAATATGAATATGAATGGTTGAAATACATGCAGATCTCTGACCTTTTTAGGTCAGACAAAAGAAATTATGGTTTTAGAGAGGAAAAAAATGAAATGGAAAAGGTATGGGAGAGTGGAGGGGGAAAAGATATCTCTAAAATGTATAAAGTGTTGTTAAAATGGTATACAGAAGATGAGACTGTGAAAGAGCAAATGTTAAAATGGGCAATAAATATGAACAAGGAAATTGACATAGAAACCTGGGAATATTTGTGGAAAAATGCTATTAAGATATCACCCTGTACCAATGTTAGAGAGAATTGTTACAAAATGATGTATAGGTGGTATATGACCCCAAAGAAAATTGCAAATATGAACCAGAATATGTCAAATAAATGTTGGAAATGTAAAAAACATGAGGGCTCATTTTACCATATGTGGTGGACTTGTGAAAAAGCCACACTCTTTTGGACAAAAGTCCACAGAGAAATGCAAAAAATACTTAAGTGCTCTTTCAAAAAAGCGCCTGAAATTCTGCTTTTGGGATTAAAAATGGAAGAAGTTAACTCGACTAAAAGGACTTTATTCTGGTACCTTATCACAACAGCGAGGATGATTTATGCACAATTTTGGAAGACTGATAAAGTACCAGAAATCGAAGACTGGATACAAAAAGTTCTGTTCATGGCAGAAATGGATAAAATTACAAAGAAGTTGAATAATCAAGAAGATAATGTGTTTTTTCAAGAATGGAATGACTTTAAAATATATCTGGAAAAGAACTGGGATGTAAAACAAAACTTAATATGTTTAGATCAATATTAAGTCAAATGATGTTATCTTGAGGTTGTATGATAACAAATGATGTGTTAATGATATAAAGAAATTTGTAAGAAGGGAGTGAAGCATTGCGGGAAGCCATTGGAGGGAGGAGAGGAAGGGAATGGGGTAAACAATGGACTGAATGATTTAATTTTATATGTTATGTTCCTAAGAAAATAATAAAAATTTGTTTACCAAAAAAAAGAAAAAAAGAAGCCACACTGATTTTCCCTCAGCAGGCTTTGTTTCTTTGTCTGCCGAATAACTATCTGATTACAGTTTCTACTCATTTGCCTGAGCAAGACATTAGGCTAACTGGCCTGTAATTTCGTGGTTCCCCTCTGAACCCGTTTAAAAATTGATGGCACATTTGCTACTTTCCAGTCTTCTGGAACAGCAGCTGAATTTATTGACAAGTTACATATAGGGGTTAGTAGATCAAATATCTCACATATGAGTTCCGTAAGAACTCTTGGGTGTGTCATCAGGATGCGGAGACTTACTGGTTTTTTAATTTCCCCAACAGAACTTCATCTCTTGTCACTTCCATTTGACTCAGATCTTCAGACTCCTTTCCTAAATATAGTGATTGTGGCATGGGTACATGCCTCACACTTTGCACAGCGGAAGTTTATGTATTGTATCTTTTTGTATTGTTTTTATCAAGTGTATTTTACATGCTGTTAACCACCCTGAGTCCCGTTTGAGGGAGGGGGAGTGGAATATACATTTGATAAATAAATAAGTAAATAAACACAGAAGCAAAAAAAAATTCATTGCGCTTTTCTGCCATCTCCCCATCTTCCTTTAGCAATCCCTTTATTCCTTTGTCAGCCAAAGGTCCAACTGCTTCTCTGACTGGTGTCCTGCTCCAGATATATTTAAATAAACTTTTACTGCTTGTCTTGATGCTTTTAGCAACCTACTCCTCAAATTCTCTTTTTGCATGCCTGATTATTGACTTACATTTCTTTTGCCAGACTCTGCAGTCCCTTTTGTTTAATTCAGTAGGGCAGACCTTCCACTTTTTAAAAGAAACCCTTTTCATTTTTATAGCTTACTTGACTTGCATTGTTAACCATGCAGACATTCTTTTAGATTTGGCAGTGCCTTTCCTAACCTGTGGAATGCATTCTATCTGGGCTTCAATTAGTGTGGTTTTAAATAGCTTCCAAGCATCCTGTAAGGATATGACTCTCTTGTGTTTCCCATTCAGCTTTCTAACTATTCCCCTCATTTTTGTAAAGTTCCCTCTTTTGAAATCAAATGTTATTCTTTTGGACTTTGGGGATAACTTTCCATTGATGTGAATGCTGAACTTAATAGCATTGTGGTCACTGTTCCCAACTGGTGCAGCAACCTCTACATTTGTGAATTTCCTGCATTGTGCAGGGGGTTGGACTAGATGACCCTGGAGTTCCCTTACAACTCTGATTCTGTGATCTCTCACCAGGTCTTGAGCCCCACTTAGAACCAAGTCCAAGATCACTTACCCCTCTTGTTGGCTCTGTGACCAGCTATACCATTTATGATGTCTGGGCATCTTGTTTCTACAGTATGACTCGAGCACATGTCTACCCAAGCCAGTGTGAGGGTAGTTGGAGTCTCCAGTATCATAAATGTTTAATTTTTTATTCACCTCCCTCATTTCCTTCTCCATCTCAAGATCAACCGGGCAATAATACACCCCCACTTTTAAGTAACTCTTAAGGCCCAGTATTTCTACCCATATCACTTCTGTTGTGGAGTTGCAACACCTCCACCAACCCGTCCCTCCCCGTCCTGAGCATTCTGTAAGGCATTCTGTAGCAGGCTAGATATGGCCACTGGGCCTTCCATTACCTAATTTTTCTCTGTATTATCTACACGTCAAATGCATAAATAATTATGTTGTTTTCTGGCATAATCCTCAAAATTTCAGCATTATCATTCAAACACAGTAAGTAGCCTTAATTGGACTATTATTTTCTCAAACCCTCCTGAAGATAATAGTACTGGCCTACCTTTTAGGACTGTTTTTTTTGCACTTATTTTTATTTCCAGTTTTCAGTATATATTGAAACAACTTATCCAATATACAACATCAGAAGATACAACCTTTTACATATCGTCTCTAACCCAACAAAGAGAATACCAACACTGCAAACTTAAATTGGAGTCATTCATTCACCTTATTTTAAACATTGTTTCTTGTCCAACCATATATATAGCTTTTCCCACCTTTTTTTAAACAACTCATCATCCTTATTTTGTAAACTTATAGTTAATTTATCCATTTCTACCACCTCAAGAACTTTGTAAATTAATTCTTTTTGAGGGGGTATTCCCCCTTGTTTCCAGTATTTGGCAAACAAAATCCGAGCTGCTGTGATTATATATATAATTACGTATTTTTCTTCCATTTTATAATTACCTGTTATTATATTCAGCAAAAATAATTGTGGGATTAAAGGTATTTCTACCTTTAATATATTTGTTAATAGCTTTTGTAACATACACCAATAGCGTTGTGTCACTGGGCATCTCCACCAAGTATGATAGAAGGTGCCCACATTATTTTTACAGTTCCAGAGTAATATTTTGCCAATTTATCCGGTGACAAATGCCACCTGTGAAACATTTTAAATACGTTCTCCTTATATGGAATAGATCTTAAGTATTTCACATGCTTCTATATTTTAGACCAGTTCTCATCCTCGATAATATACTCAATGTCCTGCATCCACGTTATCATTGAACTTTTCACCACTTCATCTTGCTCATATTCCACCAGAAATAACTTATACAGCTTCTGTATTAATTTATCATTTGTAGATAGCCATAACTTATCTAAATCAGTTTTTCCCCGGTAGAACCCTTTAGTTTTATCTTTTTCAAATCTTGTTTTTAGCTTTTAGGACTGTTTTAATAACATGGAGATAAGGGCTGAAAACACCAGTGCTGCTGTTGCGACTTGGTTTCTACTACCCCATATACCAGTAACCTCCATCAAGCATCTCAGCACAAAAGCCTGAGCAATTGTAATCAAAAGGTTATTTTATTACAGATCTAAAATATTGCAGCTCTGTATCTACTCTAGAACTAAGGGCTTTTTTTCTTCTCTCCCTCCTCCCTCAGGCCAATATTTAAATCTGGACAAAGATCACAATGGCATGCTTAGCAAAGAGGAACTATCTCGTTATGGAACAGGGACTCTAACCAACATATTTTTGGACCGTGTCTTCCAAGAGTGTCTAACGTATGATGGAGAAATGGTACTGATTTGTAAATATATTGCAGTATAAGTAATTTTGTGTAAAAGCAATTTAAAAAAAAAATCCTGTTTATAAAGATTGCAACTTGACATTCATATACACTGACTGGAATGAAGGCAAAATTATTATTTGAATAGTGAATGAAACCCCACACATTCATAACTGACCTAGCAGCTGGCTGAATAAGACAGCTCATTGTTGTGATGGGGAGGACAGGGAACTCTTCACTGTTTGCTTCTATTGGAAAAGCAAAATACAGCATGGAATTTATGAACTGTGTGCGCACAAATGTAATAGAATGTATAATTTATTTTTAATTGCCTAGGACTTCATCCTACTAACATTTATGTAACTTGGGTCATTAAACCCAATCAGCTAAATGGCCATGGTCTGCCTACCCAAGTTGACTATACAGTCGGGTTATTGTTGAGAAACAATGCTGTGGTCATTTTTGAATAAGGTTATTCATTTTGTTGTAAGGAATTTGTGCAAATGCATCCTGAACTGGGGCTTAATAGCTGACACTAAGAACAGCAACGTCATTCTCTCCTGTATAATCTCAACAGTGCAAGATCTGTGGTAATGTTCAGATAAGCTGTAGCAAGATGCCTTCTTTTAACACTTCTCTGTTTTAGCACATTTGGTCACATGACATATTTCAGCCAATGGCAATTGAACAAATGATACAGGGAATATTTTAATTGCCTGAACAAAGAATGTGATAAGCTATTGTTTAAATGTTCATAGTTTGCTGAACACATTGCTCTTTAATGCTGTTGATGAAAATCTATGGGTATGCTTGCTTGTTTAATAGCAGGCAAGTATTTTCTGCACTCTTTTCTTGCCTCAGAAGCCATTTTCTGTTTCCTGCTGTTTGTCAATGAAAACTAACTGCTCCCCTACAAGGAAATAGCCACCAATTATGTTTTGCTTGCAAATCAATTTAGAAAGAGGACTATAATAAACATGATTGCATCTGCTTTTAGGACTACAAGACATACCTGGACTTTGTACTTGCATTAGAAAACAGAAAGGAACCTGCAGCTCTGCAGTATATTTTCAAACTGCTTGATATAGAGAACAAAGGCTACCTGAATGTCTTTTCCCTTAATTATTTCTTTAGGGTAAGTTCCTTTTTGTAGAGGTAGTAATTTTTTTAGATGTGTTATTATAGTCAGTGTGCCTGTACTTGAAGACAAATGGGCAATTACCTTAAATCACCAGTGCTCCATGTGAATGGTTTGGCAACTTTTAAGGAAGATATAAATGTTTGAAATGTTGTTTTTTAAAAAAGAAAGTTCAGAATATATTCTCACTGTGTATCAGTGTTCCCTCTAAGGTGAGTTAGTGTGAGCTAGCTCAGTTTTTTAGCCTCTGACTCACAGATTTTTGTCTTAGCTCAGGAAGGATGGCTCCAGAGCAAACTAATTTATGCAGTAGCCAAATCGCTTGCTCACAAAGTAGAATCTTTGCTCATAAGACTCCCTAGCTTAGAGGGAACATTGCTGTGTATATTTCAGCAAAGCTCACACTTTTTTTTAGGTCAAGACTTGCCTGAAGATACAAGTTGCTAATGACCACTGATAATTAATATCTGTGTAATCCATTCTCAATGAGAAGAAAGGGTGTGGTTGCAGTTGATCAGAGCGCAACTTTTCAAAAACATTTTATATATTTAGTGTGTTCTTTGTATAATTTTCTCATTGATTGGAAGAAATGTCTCATCCTATTATGAAAGTAAATCTTAATGGATTAGCCATGATTTACTAATGCAAGTAACTAAGTGCTTCATACAAATGCAGTGATCACTGTATCAGCATGTCAGAGATCTGCTGATTCAGACGTTAAATAATGATCCATATTACACCAATACAGATACCATCATAACTCCCACTGCCAGTAGAAATGTTTGTCAAATTGAGATTCCTCTTTTCTTTTTATTTTTTAAAAGCCAAAATGCTAATAGGGACATGCCTCTAAGTTTTTTATAGAGCTTGCCTTTTTGTGATTTCACTGTCTAATCCAACACATTTTATTCAGATCAAAACAATAAAAAACACTCCAAAGTATTGTTTGTAAAAACGACATTCACTTTGTATTGATCACTTCCAGTTCTGTGCCTGCTAAATGAAAGTATTCTGCTGCTAATGATTCAAGGGTAGGATAATTTGCTGAGTGTTTCCAAAAAAATCTGGAATAGTTTCAAAGCTTTTACAGTAAGTGCTCTGCAGGTTTAAAATCAACCAGAGCTGTGTTCTTTTAGCAGCATGCAGCAGATTAATTCCTCTGTAACAAACATCAATTGGCCCTTCATCTTCCAATTATTTTTGCTTCCAGCATACACTTTACACAGTTCATCTCAAAGTTTGGGTTAAAAGCTTATTTTAACAATGAAGCATGCTGTCTACCTCAGTCCTAACCCTTTTCTTCAAAATGGGCTAGGAAGTAGGAATTGTTGCACATGGACTGAACAGATGGCTGGCCCTTTCAGCTTTGACAGTGCTGATCACCTGTTTGGGAAGGACTGAATTCACCCCCTGCCTTCTCTCACACAGGAGGGCAAATGGGCCTGCATTCACGCCACCCACCTCTCCAAATAGCAGGGGTCATAGCTCAGTGGGAGAGGACATGGTTTGTGAGTTAAAAGGTCTCAGGTTCGATATCTCCAGTTGCAGTCTGTTTGCTTATGCTGAGGAAGACCTCTGCCCTGGAGAGCAATAGCTACTTAGAGCAGACAACAGGATAGATGCACCAATACATATGACTTATGGTAAGGCATCTTCATATTCATACAACACAGTGTTGTCAATATTGTGTATACCATCTAGCTGCCATGGTGCAATGATCATATTGTACTGGCAAGTTAGGCTACATTTAAACCTAAAATTGCTATAGCAGGGGCATAACTTAATTAATTACTGGGGGCTTGAACAAGGGAGCTTGTTTTTTTTCTTAGATTATTACCCCTCTCTGTATTCTATACCATTGCCAACAGGCTATTCAAGAACAGATGAAAATACACGGACAAGAGCCAGTTTCTTTTCAGGATGTCAAGGTGAGATTTCTAATCCCCCCCCGCCTCTCTCTCTCTCTATATATATATATATAAGCCTTGCATATTGACACTTTCTGGCTCTCCCATTGGCTGTGCTGTGTGTTCCATCAGCCCATCAACCACCACTCAAGAGTACTCACGTGTCATTGGTTGGGTGCTGGGTCAGTTCCTCTCCCCCACCCACTGCGGGCTTGGCCATTCCCTGACAGAATGACTGTCTCTCCTGACGAAGACGCTTCACCTCCTCCTGCTGCTAAGCAAACATTCCTTTCAGTGGCTGTTGCTAAGAAGCCAAGCTTGGTCCTGTCAGTAAAAGGTGGGGGGAGGATGCCTTTCCAAGCCAGTTTTGGCCTTTGAAAGAAAACTCATTGAGGCCAGTCCTGACTAGGGTTGCCACAACGCTTTTCCACAACAGGCCGTATTCCTAGTAAAAATATATTTATGTATATGGTAGTTAGTAGACATTAAAATTACTTTTTAAAATGTGACAGCAACTGTAGCCTTAAAATGTTTATGTTAGCAGCAAACTGATAACATGCTATTTCAGTTTAACTAAAGAAGAATGTATCATTGAGTTGCAACTGGTGACCCCATCCACAGGAGCATTCCAAGCAAGAGAGGAGCAGAGGTGGTTTGCCAGTGCCTTCCTCCACACAGCAACCTCAGTCTTACTTGGTGGTCTCCCATCCAAGTATTGGTTGTTGGCCAACCCTACTTAGATTCCAAGCACTGACAAGCTGAGGCCAAGCTGGGCTATCCTGGCTGCTAGTTTCAATAAAAGAGATATTTGAAACATACTTAATGGTACTTATCAGTATTTTTTCTGTATACCTGCACTTCTAAAATGTTATCACCCAGCCATCTCCCTAGGGCAGATAAAGTCTTGAACAGGAGGATTCTGGAGTTTTAAGTTACTCTACCAGAAGAGTCACAGTTTTTAGTATCCAAGAACTTAAAATAAATTATTATTAGTAGTAGTATTAATAACTTGCTTGCTGAGACAAAGATTTACGGTCCAGTAAACCTTTCTTTTTGCAATATTGTTTAAGTTGACATTATCAGCGCATGAAGCAACTTCTTTATAAAGGCCAGTGCTAATTAGCAAAATGGCAGCTGATGCTGCAAAAACTGGTGGGTAGCAGAGCACTGTCCATCATTCCCTCTGCTTTCCATCAGTGGTCCTGGTCAGTTGTAACCAGTTGACATGTTTTAATTTACATCTCATTCCTGTGGCATAAGTAACCACTTATGGTAAAGAAAAGCTCCACCATCAGCGAATGGTCACTGAATACAGCACAGTACATTTTGGGTAGTTGAGGCTGAGGGCCAGAGCACATAACTGCTACCAGAGGCCTCATCAAATACTCTCCAAGGTGGCAGGTAATATGTTAATATCACTATTTGCATCAAGCTGCTTTTTCTTCATGGGACTATATTTTTCTGCTATTTCCAGACAAATGGTTTTCCTGCCACCTTGGGTGTTGCCACATTGAGCTATTTAAAGCAGCTTGCTTTAAACGAAGCTGCTGTACTGTACTACCTCATCTTCCAGCTTGGGGGGGTCCACAGTGGGAGGGCTTCTAATGTCCTGGCCCCACTGCTGGACCTCCTGATGGCACTGGTATTTCTGGGCACTGTGTGATACAGAGTGTTGGACTGGATGGGCCTTTGGCCTGATCCAACATTGGCATTTATGTTCTTAAATGATGTACAGAGTAAGTTTCATTGCAAATGCATTGGGGGGGGAGGATCTGTGGCAACATACAATAAAACCTTGCCCAACTCACTAAGTATACAGAGACAACTTGGGGACAGCTGGCTGTGGAATGATTCAGTGTGACTGTAATGTATACTCTAACCTGAAGCTACAGTGGGGCTATTGGGAGCTCTGTCCCCTTCCTTAAAGGGCCAGCCCCACAAGATTTCTTTCTGAAGATTTTTTAAAAATTATTTTAAAAACATTTTTAAAGGGCACAGCATCCGATAGTATTGCTGTAGAACAGAAGATATAGACAGCACATCTGAAGCAACAGCAAGTAGCTTCCGGTTCCTAGTCTTTAGTTCCACCAGGAGTTTTTTTGCCCCACAAGCCACAAAATCCTGGCTATGGGGCTGTATATACTTCTTTAGTATTTTATAGACTATAATAGACTTTGAAAGATATGCCCCCTCTGAAGACAGTAGTATGACCAATAGCCACTGTGGCTTAGCCTGGGCTCTGGAAACAAGGCCCTATTTTCATCCTTCCTATTCATCTAACAAGCTCCTACAGTACATGCCAGCATTACGGTTTTTACTGCAAGAGTAAGCTATTACTTGAAGACAAGTGTAAATGTACTCTTGAACTGTGTAGTTTCATATTCCTTTTCAGTAAGGTCATTCTGTATTTCTTGCTCTGACCAGCAATATATTAAAAGTGGAAGTAAAATTTTGTTTTCTCACTTATTTTGTTAAATAACCAATTCTTTAGTGGTGTGTCAAGTTTATAATCTGAATAATTATGCTAATTCTTTTGTTTTCTAGGATGAAATATTTGATATGGTGAAGCCAAAGAATCCTTACAAGATCTCCCTTCAGGACTTAATCAACAGTAGCCAAGGAGACACTGTCACTAGCATTTTAATTGATCTTAATGGCTTCTGGACTTATGAGAACAGAGAGGTTCTTGTAGCAAGTGATAATGACAACACAACAGATCTGGATGATACATGATTTAACAGGAGAAGACTGTATCCATGGAGATATACCCAACTGTTACTGTGACCATTTGGAACTAAAGATATTCATTACCCAAATCAATAAAGCTACCATGCAGCCCCAGATGGGCTAAACTAAAGCTTTGTTCAAGGACTGTATAATGAATGTTATCTGAACTGTCCCCCAAATGTCTCCAGCAACTAATGTCTTGTTTTAATTAAAGTTGAGTTGACTAGCAAATCTTTATTGAATTATTTCTTTTTTTTATGCCCCCCGGAGGGGATTTTTTATTGCATTTTTATTAACACTACAAACTATAACAGAAAATAGGGAAGGGGATGACATAAGGATAAAGGTACCCACTACTGACTAAAAACCCAAGAGAGGAGGTCATCAACTCAGCTTACACATACGTTAGCACACTAGTCCCATTATGAACTAAGTCAAGTATAGTATTATCTTTTTCAATGCTTAATTTTAACTGTTACAAGAGAGATCCCTAAGCATCTAGTTCCAGTAATTTCAAAAGCACAGTTCAGAGACCTTCAGTTTTCCTTTTCCCTTGCCCAGTCTCTTTCACAGTTTGTAAGGACTTTTGGGGGCTGCTGCCCCTTTCTCTGATAGAGAATCTTCTCCGGAAGACCCCAAGTCCAGCTTGCCACTGGACCTGCTGTCCATCCCTTTTTTTTCTTACTCCCCTGGCTCTCCCAGCTGGGCTCTTAAAAATTCCCGTGCTTTCTGAACAGAGTCAATCTTTTCCTTTTTATCCTTAATTTTGAAGGTTACGCCCTCTGGAGTTAGCCATCTGTATCCGATTGCATTTGTCTGGCGAAAAAGAATTAAATCTTTGTACTTCTTTCTCCTTTGTCTTATTTCAAATGGAATGTCTTTTAAAATTCTGATAGTGTTTTCTCTAACTTTCACAGGTGTGCCAGATGCCGCTTTCAGGATTGCATCCCTCACATGCCTCTTTGAGCATCTTATCACTATTTCCCCAGGCAGATTATTTTTCTTTATATATCCGGAATATGACTGCAAAGATTCCGCCTTCATATCTGTCACTGGGGCCAGTAATTCACTCATCATTTCCTTCAGATTCTCTCCCTTAGTTTCTGGAATGCCCTGGAAGTGAAGAATCAAATTAGCTTTTTCCATTTGTAGCTGTAAAAAGCTGTTCTGTGGAGATTTGCTTCTTTTCCAGGTTTTGTACTTTCTTCTTCACCCTTTGGGCAGTGGCGTCCACTTCCTTCACCTTCTCAGCTGTTTGATTCATCATTTTAAGAGTCTCATTCAACTGTGTTTGCTGGGTGGTGAGATACATTGGTTCATTGTTGCCAGCTGCTCCCTGAGATTATTCATCTGATCCAGCAGGGGGCACATGGATTCCGCCAATGTCTTTGCCAGCTCATTGGTTGCTTCCGGCCTTGGACTCTCGGTTCCTTTTGCTTTTAACAGTTTCTCTTTCTCTGTCCTCTTCCCCGCCATCTTTTTGGGTTGTTTACTTTTGCAAAAGTTTTAAAAGTCTCTGAATATGCGCTTAAACACTCAAGCTCGCCTTGGTAAGTCTCTCTCAACAGTTATAACTGCTTTCTCTTCTGCTCCCCCCCTCCAATTCGCTTAAAAGTTTATGCTCATAGGAGCCGTCCCTCCCCCGCTCGCCTCACTTTCTGTTCCGCGTGGGTGGGGAGCTTTCTTTTCACTTTAACCGATCGCTTTAGTTGAACTCACGTTCATAATTGGTCCGTAGACCCCATTTTAGCTCTGTTTCTTTCGCTCGACCTCCTGCGCTTGCCCCGGTCAGTATCACTTGGTTCCATTCGGTCTCACAGCATGAAGAACCGTCAGGACGGAGAAGCGCCTCAATTCCCTGGCATCGCGCCGGCGAAGAGGCAACCTCTAAAAAGTCCCATGGCCAGAGCCCCTTCAACTGGGTCCCTGGGGGGGGGTGACGATCCTGCACACCCCCTCCTTCTGCTGGAGCGCAGCTTCACCCCCGGGAGGTCCAGGAGGTGAGTCTGCTAGCGCGCCGCCATCAACCGGAAGTCTATTGAATTATTTCCTGAATGGGGGAGTAGCAAGCTACGTTTCAGTTAAGACAAACTGTATCTTGAATATTGTTGTGGTCTAGAACAATACCTAATTCTCTATCTCTTAAACTGTTGCTACACAAAGATTGGCTTCTCCTACAAGAAACAGGCAGTCTGCAACTCTTATTTGTATCTAATACCAGAGATATAAATTCACTGAATTACCAAGCATACAGCCTGTGGTGGTGGAAGGTGGCATCAAGCTATAGTCAATTTATGGCAACATTCATGGGGTTTTCCAGGCAGGAGATGTTTGGAGGTGGTTACCTGCCTCTGAATAGCAACCCTGGACTTCCCTTGGTGTTCTCCCATCCAAATACTAACCAGGGCTGACCCTGTGTTGTGTCCGCTGACCACCACCGGGGGCCAGCGCGCACTCCTGAGCTTGAGTCCTGGACAACAATGGGGACTGGGATCCTGGTCCCTCCACTGGGGGACCAATGGGACCCTGCTTAGCTTCTGAGTGCTGACAAAGTCAGGCTAGCCTGGGCCATCCAGGTCAGGCAGCTTACAGCTTAATTCGAAAGAAATCACAAGTGTCAAGAGGCTGGCATAGTAATCAGTTATGGTCAGTCCAAACACTCATAATGACTATATTAACTTTTCATTTATTCAGTGCTGCAAGATCTTACATATACAGGGCTTGGAGTCATACCTGGGTTTCTACAGTATTTGTAAGGATGGGTATAGTGAATATATAACATTTCAGAAAAACCACCAACTACCCTCAGTTAAAAGTAAAATACCTTTTGACTCTACTGTGTGCTGTCATCTGTTGGCTTAGAACAACTCCGACATCATTCTCTGCGTATTTCAAACAGCATTTTGCCTGCACTATAAGAATGACTCTTAGCAACGGTTGTTTAAAATTATATTAAATATAAAATTTTAATGCATTTACAAGAAACACTTCTGTACCATTTGCATACACAAAAGAAATATTAAAGGTAAGGCACAGCTGACTAGAGTAATTCCATGACAGTGAGCCCATCTCCATTCCATGTGGGAAGCACATTTTGGCTAGCTTAAATATTCTAGATCTGGGCAATCAAAATACTCAGTTCTTAACTGTGATGCCTCAGGCTTGTCACTCTACAAAGATATTAAACACAGACTTGACATATATAGTTTAAGGCTGACATGAAACAAGCATGATTCTCTAGTCAAAGAGGGATGCAAACTTTAGAATTAAATAAAATAGTTGCAGCTATCTTTAGTTAAAGCTATTGTAACATTCTCAAATTAAGCAAAACTTCTCAAAGTACTCCTCCTCTGAGCACCTGCCTGAAAACGATGACAATAATTTTGTGTGTTCTCTGCCTTTCCATATTTATCCACATGTCTTTTTGGTTCTCCCAGGCACTGAAGAACAGTATGGGTGTGTGTTGTGCTGCTGCCTCCTAACCCTTCTTGTTTTATACAAGTGCATAGGTTTTTAGTAAAAGGACTCAAGACAAAATTAAAATTCATTAAGTGTGTTTTAAAGAAACAAAAGTTCAGTCCACCCACCGAAAGCCAGGACACAAACAGTTCAGTCATAATTTTTTATGAAGGCCTTCTGCATCCTGCTGTATATACTTATAAACATTTGTCCTGTGGCTGTTTGGTGAAAATTAGTTAAGGATTGTCTTGGAGAAAGTGTTTCCGTGTACTAGAGCTAGAATACCTTGTCAACTAGAAAACTGCTCTCTATTGCCATAATAGATAGATCTTATTTAAATACAAAAAAAATAAATTCCTATCACCAATTTAGCCTGGTTTTTAAGCTTAGGCAAGAGTACTGCAGAAGTGTAACACCAGTAACGAATTTAGCAGACCTTAGCCCAGCATCATGAAGAATACTTAAAAAAAAACACTTTTCACTCCCAGTTTTCAGCAAGTTTAGCACCTGTTCCAGAATCTTACAAAGTAGAGATAAATTGTCAAAGCTTTTGAATGCTGGAGTCTCAGCTGAGTTTTCTTCTCAGCACAATTAATAAAGCCAGCATTTACATATTCAGCTGACTGTACATTAAATTTCTTTCTACTAAGTGGTAACAGTATGCTTTAGGAAAACCAATAATAGGGCAGTCATTTACAAGACAACAAAATTGTAAGATAAAGTCATCTAGAAAACAGTTTAACAGGTACTAAACAAAGCCACGTTGGTATGAACTGTATGACTGAAAACACATGCAATAGTGGTAATTAAACTAAGTCACAAAGATGCCTTGTGAGTTAGTTCTATTTAGTCTAGCAGTCTTCCACCAAGGTTTCATTTACAAATAAAAAATCAACCTGAAGACACAAAGAAGCACAGTTATCTGTCCACACCTGTCAACAAGGCACCAGATGTTCAGAAAAAAAGACATTTTACTTGTTCTGCATAGATAGAAGTTAGTTTAGGACCAAATTAATTTCATGTTACAATCTAATAGACAGGTTAAGCAAAACGTCTTAGCCTTTTTTAGACAGATGGTGACTGAAGAGACATTATTAATCCCCCCCATACTTTTAAATAAATTACATCCCACTGAACATGCATAAGACAGACCTACAAACTTTGACAAATTAAGTAACATGGAATTATTATGCAATGTTTTTTCATTCTAAGCAGACACTGGAGTGATGTCCTGTTTACTTTCCACAACAGGTGGGCAGTCACCTTCAGTTTCAAAGTTTAGATTGACAAAAGTATTACAGGTTGCAGCCTCTGGCTGATCAGTCTGAATAGCATTCCCTTCCTGCACCTGGTTCTGTGCCTCCTGATACCTTCTTTCTGCTTCCTCAGACATTTTGTTCTCTTCTTCCTCCTCTTCCTCCTTTAAAAAAATCCACACAATGTAAAACCTGGACTCACTGCAGTTTCTCCTACAATATTCATATCAAGTCCAATTCCTAAAAACTATGTGTGCTTTTAACTTTATTTGTGCCCATAATGTCATATTAACCCCAAGTCCACTGAAATAAGTCTTTCTCCACACTGAAAGAAGTCATTATATCCAATCAATTTCTTCTAAATTCTGGTAGAAGAGGAACTGGGGAAGATGCTGATACTAACATTCTGAGTCTGCTCTCCACACACAAGGATTTAAGGGCTGCGTGTGTCTCAAAAGGCAAATGCCAGCAAAGGCTCTTATGCTTCAGCTCAGCCTGAGAGTTGGAGCCTTGAGCTGGGTAGAAGGTCAGCTAGCAGAGAGAGAAGGCCTGCTGGGCATTCAGAAGCCTCTGCCCCCTTTTCTTGGTTCTTCTGTTGTATATTTTCTCTTGATTGTTCAACCAATTTTGGTCTCCCATGGGGAGAAAAGCAGGATATAAACAGAATAAAGAATAAAGGAAGATTACAGAGACAACAGCTGACACCTAAGTTACTCAAATAAATATACTGACGAAGAAAGATGAGATTACTTTAGTCAAAAGGAGCTGAATAGAAAATGCAGTGTCTTTTCTGTAAGACACACTGTCAAAGGAGAATAAACCGAAAAGCATATATAAATGTAGCTTCTCCTATAGACACCCTGCCTGGCATTACTTTCCTCCAAGTTCCCCATTAAAAAAAAACTTATCCTGACAAAGGGACTAAGGGGATAGTCAACATAACTTAGTGCTGTGGCAGAATGAGAGGAGAAGCTGAAACATGCCACTTTAAAATACATATTTAAAATATCAGGCTAACGTGTTGACAATGCCAATACTGACAAAATGTACAGAGACACACACCTCTTTTTTCATCCTGTAATATTCATCTATGGCGTACTGGTATTTTGGTGTACTGATTCCCAAGACAGAGGCGATCTTTTCCCCAAGGAAGTCACACACTGAATAAACAAATGTATGAATATTTAAGCAAGACTAAGGAGTGCAATTTCCTGCAGTAAATCACACCTTAAACACATACACACAAGGGTCACTGTTGCAAAGCTATTACCTCTTTAGATTACAATTTCCCTTTTGAAAACTAATTTAAACCAGAATGGACCACATCTGAGAGAGAGAGGTCTGTCCAGGCTGGGAGCTGCCACAGAAGTATATTTTAAAAACTACTTCAGAAATGTTCCATTGTCGAAACGTTTAAGAACATAAGAGATGCCAATGTTGGATCAGGCCAAAGGACCATCCAGTCCAACACTCTGTATCACACAGTGGCCAGAAATACTGGTGCCATCAGGAGGTCCACCAGTGGGGCCAGGACATTAGAAGCCCACCCACTGTTGACCCCCCCAAGCACCAAGATGACAGAGCATCACTTGCCCCAGAGTCCCTATCTATACCTTGTGGCTAATAGCCACTGATGGACCTCTGCTCCATATGCTTATCTAATTCCCTTTTGAAGCCGTCCATGCTTGTAGCCGCCACCACTTCCTGTGGCAGTGAATTCCAAGTGTTAATCACTCTTTGGGTGAAGAAGTACTTCCTTTTATCCGTTCTAACCCGACCGCTCAGCAATTTCATGGAGTGCCCACGAGTTCTTGTATTGTGAGAAAGGGAGAAAAGTACCTCTTTCTCTACCTGCTCTTTCCCATGCATAATCTTATAAACCTCAATCATGTCACCCCTCAGTTTCTTAGACTGCAAATGAACCAGATCATCTTAGCTCCATTTTATATGATAATGTTAACCAAAAGCACAGAGGCAGTAAATCTCTGAATGCCAGTGCTAGAAGAAACATCAGGGGACTATCTGGTCCTCTATGCACCCAAGGCAACTGGTTGACTACTGCATGAAAGGAGACTAGATGGATTGCTGGGTCTGATCTAGCACGGCTCTTCTTATGTTCTTAATACCTACACCATTATAACACAGTAAGTTATTTAGACAGTCCATGGGGACAGACCTATGTGCTGTGCAGGCAGAGGAAGTAATGCAGACTCAGTTCAAATTAAGGGATAGTTTGCAAGGATGTAATGCTTATAAAGCCCCGCCGCCACCACCCCAGGCTAACTTGCCTTTATAATGAAAGCTTTTAAAATCAAATCCAGTCTATCTTCCCACAAATTAAATTCATTTACACTACACAGTTCTCTTGCATCTTTTTGAGAAGTATTCTGAAGTCTCTTTAATCTTCTCTAACCTATAAATTCTGCACAGTTCCTTGCATATTTTCTCCTGCAGCTCCCCTGTAACTCAAAAAGATTTGCATGACAAGCATTTTTTTTTAAAAAAAGGAAAGTAGGTAGCGGTAAAAGAAGGACTGGAAATCTAGTTTGGTATAATAATGCTGAATCTTGTAACCGACTTGTAAAATTAGAAGAAAAATGTAGAAAATAAAGGCTGTACCTGAAACAATCATTCAGAGTAACATACAGCCCACTTGTACTGGATCATTGGTACTAATTCTGGGGTTTGCAGAAAGCCTCATTCGCAATTAACTTAAACCAGAAGAGTCACACAACTAGCGTATGCCCTAAATGCCACCCTACCTAACATACACATACAATTATATAAAACTGTGCTTGTATCCACATGATATTCCAAGCCCTTTACTTCTGTCCATAGCACAGGGCTTGCAACTCACCCATCCTCCAAACCCTCCAGCAGCTGCTGTCTCAAAGTGGGAAGCACCTTACAACACCAAGCCCCACTGGGCCACACCCTTGCCCATTTTCCTGAACCATGGGGCAGGTGCCATATTTGGGAATGGTGCATGTCAAAGAGGCACACGCTGCTTTCAAGCCTCTGAGTATCACTGTACTAGGTTATGTAGTAGAAAAGAGCAAAACAGTCCAGTAGCACCTTAAAGACTAACAAAATATGTGGCAGGGTATGAGCTTTTGTGAGTCACTGCTCACTTCTTCAGATACAGCTAGAATGGGAGCCCACCTGTCCTATTTACTGGAAAGAGGGTTATGTTATAACATACTAGGTTATGTTGAAGTGTAGGCACTGAACTTCGCAAACTGGGACTGCACAACCACTTGGTGCCCAGATGCTGTTGCAAAGTGAGGTTTTCCCTGCTTTCACAAAGCATCAAAGTACATTCCTGCACACTGTAGGTTTTCACAACCTATTTTGCTTCAAAGTTTTGGAAAAGATCTCAGCAAAGCCTGGATTGATGCCAGATAGACAGGCAAGTCTGGATTCTCTTATCCCACATGTCAGCCATTTTCTCTACCCCAGTCCCTGCAGCAGCCATTTACCCTTCCCTGTGCCACCACAGAGCTTTTTAAGGATTTTCTAAAATTAACATAGCTATATAACAAGGTATCACTGTGTCAATTACAAGTTTAAAAACCTCAAAAAAAAAAAACCTAGTGGTGGTGGGAGGTTTGGGCACTACAGGGACCGGGGAAGGGAAAAACATAGGGAAACTCATCATTTGAAAGCCCCCTGGCCACTGAGCCACACTGGCAGCCTCAGCAACAATGGGGCTTCCAAAGGAAAGCATCACAAGTGGACCAGCCCCTAAGTAAGCTGCATTACTTTGCAGAAATGGGAGCTGCCACCCCTCTATTTCTTTCTGATGCTTAGGAATGAAATGTGACTGGAGCTTTTTGCATGTCAACATCCATTAAAAGGGACGGAAAAATGAAATAAAACCACCACACACACACACACACTCATATACATTCATCACTTCATGAAATTTGACTTGACACAATGTTTAAATGGTTAAATCTGGGGTCCCCAACATGGTGCCTACTGGCACCTTACCTGGCATCAGCCAAGTGTTTTCAGAAAGTGGGTGGGGCCAAATGGGGCTCTTTTGCAGCACAGCTTCTGATTGGCCACTGAAAATCTGACAGATTAAAATAATGTTGGTTCGGTGGCAGCTGCCACTACACTGTTGGTTTTAAATCTGTCTCTCACTCCTTTTCCCCAGTGTATTTTTAAAATCACCCATATAGTTGGACTTTCTCTGAGGGTATGCGGCACCATCTCTCATGGTAACCATCTTGTGGTTGGTTCCACCTCCCATGGCAGCCAGTTTGTGGTTGTGCCCACCACCTTGTCTCAGAATTCCAAAGGTGCCCAGGGGCTCAACAAGGTTGGGGACCCCTGGTCTCAATATACAAACGAAATAAATGAATACCTGAGAGTGTTGATGTGGCAACTCTTAACATATGAAACCATAAGTAAGGCCCCCATGTAAGTGATGCCTGCAAAAAAAGTAAAACATTTAACTGTTTATTTATGCTATACATTTGACAATATAAAATACATCCTCTGACAATGTGCAACAGGACTGAGTAGTCAGGCAGGAATGAAGTTCTAGAATCCTCTCCACTCAATGCACCATGTTTATACTTGAACTCAGCAGAATATACTGCATGGAGTGTCAGACTTAGATCTGGGAGACCCAAGTCCGAATCCTCATTCTGCCATGGAAGGTCAGTGGGTGACCTCAGACCAGTCACCCTCTCTCAGTCTAACCTACCACACAGGGATGGTAGGTGGTTGTGTGAGGATAAAACAGAGGCAAGGAGAACAATATAAGCCATCCTGAGCTCCTTGGAGGGGGGGCTGGGACAAAAAATGAACAAAATAAAATAATAATTCATAGAGGCACTAGAGGTACTCAGAAAACATAGAAAACACACATAAACATAGCCAAAGGTATCCTTATCAGAGAACTGCTAGATATACCCATTGCTGATATTCCTGGCATGGCTTATATAGTTTTTGATTTGTAGAACTGTGAATCACAACATGAGACATCTTTCTCCCCAGATGATGAAAGTACAAAAGGCAGGTGCTCCACAAAAACAGAAAACTGTAAGATAATTAAGAAAAACACTCCCAACAGCTTGAGGAGCATTAAGAATGAAATTGGTTTCTAAATTTCTTATGACTTATCCCAAAGTCCCAAAACATCTTGAGTGCACTGTTGACCACAGCACCCACATGCCAACTTCAGTATGTGCTCCACAGGTACAGAACTACCTCCTATGCAGGACTGCAAACACCTGTGCTTGAAATAATGAACATGCATTATTGTAGCCAACTAACCACCAGCTGAACACGTGCAGTTTTTCATTGCATTCCCCTTCCTCAACAGTTCCTTTTGAACCAAATGAACAAAGAGCTATGAAAGTTCCCACAACCCATGAAGCTTTTTGTCCACTCAAGTCATGAGATTCCAGGCATAATTTCCCCAGGAATAAAAGAGGACCGCTGGGGAAAATCTAAGTTTCCAAGCCCATTCTACTGGTGCTTTGTTCAATACTATCCAATGAATTCAACCTAAAGCTTGTGTTACTCAAACTACTCACATCCTGCAGTCACTCCATTGGCTACCCATTAGTTACCATGTTCAATTTAAGGTACTGGCCATCACAGAGAAAGCCCTTTGTGACCTTGGACCCTTATCATAAGTGCAGGACTGCCTATCCTCCTATGCCCCACCATACAAATTCGCTCATCTGAACAGTGCCTTGTATAGGTGTCCCCATGCAAATGGACAAGATCAATATGCCCATACACATGCATTCTCTGCAGTAGTCCTCACCCTATGGTGGGGTGGCCAAACTCAGGAGCTGCATGTGGATCTTTCACATAGTCTAATTTAATGCTAATAAAAAGCAAATTTGCATATTTTCAATAAAAACATGTGTGTAATATTTGTTCATGTCTGGCGGCTTTCAAACATCTCATTTTATTTTATGTGACTGTTCTGTTAAGCAAGTTTGGCCACCCCTGCCCTATGGAATGGTGTGTCTGAGGAGGTCAGGAAGGCCCCCACATGTTTAAGATTTCTGCAACCCTAGTCCTATTACACTGTTTATTCGATATCTCTTCATCCTATTCATTGTACTGACTTACACTGTGTAATCTGCCTTGAGTCTCAGTGAGAAAGGTGGGATATGAATAATAAATACAAATAATACATTCGGAAATAACACATACAGTCTGAACTAATTAATTATTGCATGGCCTTGTGTGTAGAATAGCCAGGAGATCCTAAGCTTGTCTGGCAGACAGAAGTTCTAGCTCTTTTAGCATTATGCACCATTAGGTAGCGAGCGAGACTTGTTTTTAAGGCAAGAGATGTTTCAGAGGTGGTTTGCCATTGCCTGCCTCTGTGTCATGACTTTGGTATTCCTTGGAGGTGGCCCTTCCAAATACCTGCCAAGGCCGATCCTGCTTAGCTTCCGAGATCTGACAAGATCGGGCTAGCCTGGGCTATCCAGGTCAGGGCTCCAGTCTGAACACTCCTCTGGCTTGCACACAAATAGGTTCGTGCATGTTTACTTGGTATGTGAAAACCTGAGCTCAGGAAGCAAAGAGACAGACCGTGTGTGAGTCTTGGCAGAAAAAAATTTCCTGCCAAGAAAAGAGGGGAAAAATAACTGCTCTTTCGGCACAAAAGCACTCCATGCCTGTTAATTAAGTACAATGTTGGAAACTACTTTAATGGCCACAATTTTTGTGCTTGTTCAGCCTTAAAGAGATCTGGAACAGATGTTACAAGTGAGAAGAAACAGACTTTTAGAAATCTATGTGTCAAAGTTCAATTTTTAAAGCAGCAACCATTAACACTGAACAGACCAAATGATTTAGCCAAACGGCCAGCAAACAAGTAGCCACAGTACCAAGATACCAGTATGTACCGTGCTTCTTACGTTAAAATAATATGACAAGCTCTATGTACGTGTACACCGGGGTGGCCAGAAATCTAGACAATAAGTCTAATATTTAGACTCCATTAACAGATATGAATCTATCTGGATCTTTCAGCAGTGAAAGCAGACAAAATGTGAACTAGTATAACCAAAAAGCACTGCTATGCAAGTATGCAGTATCAAATGCCATGTTATTGTAAGAAATTTGCTTTTATTGTTTGCAAGCTACAGCAAGAATAATACAAAAATACAACAAAACAAACCTTGAAGTTCTTTTAGTGCAAAAATCCCCACCTCCCTCCACCAGGAATAATATGTTATGTATACCTTTTTAGTCTATTTGAACTAAGCTGCTTTGGGAGCCAAAACTGGCTAAAAAGCTGGTTTTCACTATATTGTACTGCTCTGGACATAATTTGCACTATTTTTAATTAATAAGATTACTGCAGAGGTCCAATATTCACGTCATGTCTGCAGGGAAATTTCTGAAACAGAACATAACTTAAACCTCCCCCACCCCAAGTGTGGAGTATCTAAAGGTCCATTAATGGAAATCTAGATTTATTACAGGACACCAAATGCACCAGTCTTTAGCTCATAGCCTTGGTTGTTCTCTATTACAGCACTACTATTAAGAAGGACTGATCACAAATCTACATAAGTAGGAAAAAAGGACAGCAATACAAGAGATACACAAGACCACAGCGACAAATAGATATGGGTTAGTACGTGCTTCAAATACTGTGAATACTGGAGTAAACCTGCATTTATACTGAAAATCAGAGTACTGATAAGAACTAAAACATTTTACTATAAATTCTGCACATCTTGGAAGAGGTGCTGTAAAAAAACCCTGGTAACAGCTGAGCTCCAAAATATTAACATTCTGAATGTCCATTAGAAATATTAATGTGTAAGTTTACCAAAGCAAATTTAAGCAGCAATGCTAGTCTGTACAATATGCCTTTTAATATTTACAACTGGAATAATGAACTATCAACTGGGGGGTTATCAGAAAACGGACTATTTGTCTGCAAAGAAATCTTATACTTTTGCCAAGAAAGTTGGGGATCCTATTTTTCTGCAAACCATTTATACTGCTGGGATGCATAGAAGACACCCTAGGTAACTGCAATCCTTCTCCAGATGATGTTATTAAAAGACAGTTTCTCCTCTCAAAGAAGACCGTAACAACATAAGATAAGTCTTTAGGTATTTCATTTTATATCTTCATTAAAATGTTTGTTACACTATGTAATTTTGGTACATTTAATTTTGGTACACTGCTTTAAAATGTTAATGAAGTCTCCTGCAAAAATGAAGAGGGACACAATTTTTCTCCATGTGCTCCGAAAATAGTTGCACAGCAATATATATGTCTCTCTACCTTCCTTACATCACAATGTAGAGCAACAGCACCTCTCCCTGTTTTCAGGGAGAACCGCTATTCAGAGGGATGCCAAGCTGTGGCCTTGTATTTCAGAACACATCTAAGGCAAAATTGGTTGTATGCAGTAAAATATTTTCTTCTTGAGACTGATTAAACAAATACATAAGGGTATTGGAAGGATCCTGAAGATTATGTCCTACGGTAGTTTTATGTTTGACTGCTATAAACTTCCTGCAATTCAAATATTTTTACAAAAGCATCACAAAAACAGAGCCCTGTAACTGTCTCTTCTCTGGGGCAGTTCTATATCCAAAACTCCGATCTTGCAGAACTGAGAAGTTTCACACACATCATATAGTGGTACTGCTGTCAGTTAGGATACAGAGTACACTACAAAGGAAAGCAAGTATCCCTTTCTCTGCACACCAGAAGGGTTTTTTCCCCCTCCAGTTTAATTACTCACTAGAACCAAACTGTCATCTCAGCAATCACTATCAACACTAGAAAAGTTTAACAGAGTCAGAAAACATGTCCAGTGAAAAACTAAATCTAGATTCAATATAGAATAACCAACATGTTAACAGTCAGAGTGTGTCACCTAACTCTACTTTTATGAATAGTAACACTGGACTTATTGCACATTTCAAGTGTTTATGAATATTCTATTCTCTCAGTAATTCCTACTGTGATTTTGCAAAGCAGAGGCAAGAGGAATGGCAGGGTATAAATATTTCAATTAATGCTGATTGAAATTAACATCCCCATATTGCTGTTTGTGGCTGAGAGAATAGTTGGTTGTCTAAGATTCATGGGCAGATTCATGGGCAGGGTGGGATATAAAATTCTTTCAATAACCACAGATTGGGCCCATTCACAGAAAAATAAGATTTTTAACCAACTTGGGGAATCCCCCCAGGTTTGCAGAAAAAATTAAGAACTTCAAACAAAAAGAAACAGAAATGAACAACAGAGTGTGTGTGAGAGAGAGATACAGGGGCTTTGGGGTCCAAGAGTGAGTGAATGTGTGTTTCAGGAGGCATAGGGGAAGCAGAAAGAAAGAGAAAGAGTAACAGCAGGAGTTAGGGGACAGATAACTAGAGAAAGACAGGCATTGGGGGAAGAAGAACAAGAGAGAGAAAGAAGAGGTGGGGGAGAGGGGAGGGATCAAAAGAGGAGGGAATGCAATGGCTGCTCCTGCAATTTCCTTGTGGGTTCTCACTTATATAATATAATGATAACTGCTTCTGTTTACTTGTTAAAACAGAACAAAATCAGAACAGATTACAAACTGAGAAACAGATCACATATCATCAAGGGAAATAACCTACTGGATCAACAGAAGGCAAGAGATCTTTTTTCTCCTGCTGCTCATCTTCCTCTTCATCTGTGCTGTATTCTTCCATGGTTTCTCCACTTGCAAAGTGAATGACCCGTCTTGGAATTTTCTTCTTTTTTCCTAAGACTCCAAGTTCCACATTCTCAAAACCTCTATCGCCATTTGCATGCAACTGTAATAGAAAAAGCAACTATCAAATGCAAAAATATGCAGAGAATAAAAAGAAAAGGGAAATACTTTCCAAAGAAATCAGAATCTCTCACACTCATTACAAATTATCTTTCTTAACTTCTAAAATTGGTATCTCCCACCAAACACATCCTGAAAGTAGAAATTTTTAAAAAGGTAAAGTTTCCATAGAAAGTGGATAATGTGTAATACTGTATTTTCAAAACTTTCTTTTTTTAATTAATTTAATTGAAGGGTTGATCTTTTGCTTTCACATTCTGTGTCTAGCATAAAAACTATTTTACAAGACTTGTTTTAGGTCACTAAATGATTTGTGCCGGTTTTATGTTCTTACTTGGATCTGAACAGTTTTTTTAATTTGAATGATTTTAGGCTGTTGTATTACATTTTAATTTGTAAGGTGCCCCAAGCTGCAGAAGATATATAAATTTTCTATGTAAATTTACAGAATCATGTTATGAAGAGGCAAAAAGTTACAAATTAAACCCACAACTGAAATAATTTTCATACAGGTCATACCCAATCCAGGTTCTAAACAAATGCAGAGAAATATCACTATTACCATCGTATCCATATCACAGGCAACATTTTCTCTGTGCTCATAACAAGGTAGAGGCTATTTAGTAAGCGGCAACTGGCATACGATGAAACCACTAAGAGGCTTACCTGTATCTCCTTTTCACTCAAGGGGGAAAATATTCCACTAAAGTAAAATAGTTGATTACAAAAAAAAAAAAAAAATGCCCACAATAATACAGCTCAGGATTACAGAAACATGTAAGCATCCAGTTCCCCGATAGACCCGAGTTTTAAAGGACACACAGTTTTGTCAGTGCAGCAGAATACTGTTGTGTTAAAGGCAGGGGTCATTTCCTGCAGGAGCACACAGGAGCGGAGCTCCGGCAGTAAGGAGCCCAGGGGGCGAGCACATGCAACAAGCCCCTGCTCCCAGCAGCCCTCAGTTGGGCCATGAGGAGCAAAAAGCAGCCAGGTAAATTGCAGAGGCCCCCCCGGCCTGCCTTCAGGTACAAGCTCTCCCTCCTCTGTGAGTGCAGATCTGCGCATTCCCCCCCCCCAATAGTTAGCAATCCAAAACAGTCCAGTGGAGCCTGAGCAGTGGGTGTTGCCTTCTGACACACTTCTGGTGATGTCAGGGGGTGTGGCATATGCAAATAAGTTATGCTAATGAGTTATTCTAATGAGCTCCTGCACCTCTTTTTCTACGAAATGACCCCTGGTTAAAGGTATAAGGAGTAATTAATGCTTTACCTAGCACCTCTACTGCATACTAGAACCAACATTACTTGCCCCTTCTGCAGCACTGCCAGATATAAAGAACTGGCCAGGATGCCGGCATTCCCATAAAGCAGCATTCAGACCCAGGAGAGCTAGCACAAACCTGCCTCTAGCCTTTGTTGTACAAAGAGGCCACTGTTTATACCAGCTGCACTCGCTCTGCAGCCCACAGTAATTGTATTTGCAATTACCATCAACCTAAAGAGCCAAATTAATTTCCATCCCTGCCATGAGGCTGGCTTCTCAGAGACATTAGCAGCTTACCAGCTCTTGTGGTGATGGCTGTTTCAAGGTGGAAACCACCTGACAACCACAAGCCCCATCAGGCAAGGACCTTGCCCACTTTCCTGAAACATGGAGTAAGTAACATATTCGGGAACAGTGCTCAGAAGAGCCACAGGTAGCTCTGAGCCACTGAGTGTCATTACCTGTCATGGCTGAACAGGATTGGGATGCCTAATGTAACCTTCCCTGACTATTCAAGTTCTGCATCTGAAAGTCAGTTGTGCTATACATTAAATTTTAAATTAATCACTTGAAAGACTGTCTCTTAAATTTCTTGTAATTATTTAACATTAAATTTAACGTTGTTACGTTGGGGCAATTACTGTGGCCAGAAGAAACAGAAAACTGGAAAAGGTCAAGTAACAACAAACACGTGAATAGTTGCAAAGGCAGTGAAGCAAAACACAATAATGGAATTGTAGCACAATGGAACAGCTCCTGTTTATTACACAAGAGGTCCCAGATTCAAAACAGACAGACAAAGATATTATGATAAAACTGAAGAGAACATGGAGTAATGGCTCCAATTTAGCTGGGTTTGGGAGGGTCTGAGGCTCAGTGGAAGAGGACATGACATATATCAGTCCCTGATATTGCCAGTCAAAGAGATCTAGGTAGAGGAGGTATCTCTCAGTGCTTGTTATACGACACCTTGGAGAGCCAATGCCAGCTGAAGTAGTCAGTACTGAGCTAGGTGATCCAGTGATCTGATTCAGTGTTATGCAGTTTCAAATATATAATATATGCTCAACCACAGGTTGTTTCGTAGAAAAGAGGTGCCGGGGCTCATTAGCATAACTCATTAGCATAACCTATTTGCATATGCTACACCCCCTGACATCACCAGAAGTGTGTCAGAAGGCAACACCAACCGCTCAGGCTCCACTGGACTGTTTTGGATTGCTAGCTATTGGGGGGGGGGGAGAACGTGCAGATCTGCCATCACAGAGGAGAGAGAGCTTGTACCTGAAGACGGGACGGGGGGGGGCTCTGCAACTTACCTGGCTGCTTCCTGCTCCTCGTGGCCCGTCTGAGGGCTGTTGGGAGCAGGGGGCGGGGCTTGTTACATGTGCCCACCCCTTGGGCTCCTTACTGCAAGAGCTCAGCTCCTGTGCGCTCCCGCAGGAAATGACCCCTGTGCTCAACAGAAATGGAATTATGTTGGGTACGCTTTCTTCATGGTGGGGCTTAGTTTTTAAGGAGTCCTGTGTGGACCATATTGAATATCTATGAATATATTAGCCACTGACTACTTCAGAGAAGACCTTGACTGTACAGGAAGAGAGTTTGGCTGTATTCTAATGTATTTAAGTTGTTTAAGGAGTCCTATGTGGACCACAACAGCAGCCATTATGAAATTTATATCACTAGCACTTTACCATACTATGTGGTCTAAATGGTTTAGAATTGTTTTAATTTAATTTATATTTTATGTTTTATTGTAAACTATGTGTTGATCTTATGTAAGCCGCCCTGAACAGTCTTGGCTGGGAGGGTGTGGTAGAAATTTACATGAATAAATAAATAATTTAAAAACAAAAAACTGCCTAAAAATCATACTGTGGACCTGGAAGCCCTTTCTCCTAATCCCAGTATTTGTGAGGCTGGTCAGTAACAATTTATTTTATTTATTTATTCATTAGATTTATACCCCGCCCTCCCCAAAGGCTCAGGGCAGCTAACAAGATGGCATGAATGCCAACATTAAAACAGATAAAAACAGGATAAAACAATATAATACAATCAAATAAAATATTGGTGCTCTAGATATCACAATGGAAAGACATCCTTACTACACACAATAGGGTCCAGTTCTTCCTCCCCAATATGTTTTAAATAGCAAACATCCTAGGAGGGAGGAAATATTATTGATTCAAAATCAACCCTAGGCCTTGATTTAAGTGAAAGCCTTGGGGAATCAGGATGAAAAACAGATACATTTTGAAACCGTGGACAGTATATATAAAATTATTTATCTGGATGGGGAAAAACAACAAACGTGCAATGGCATATTCTCTCTTTAAAAAAGAAAACTGTTGATGGTATACTAAAGCTTAAAAAGGGAATAGGAGAAGTCAACAAGAAGGAAATATTAAAATATTGTAAGCTCAGAGGTTAAGACGCTGAAGCTGCAGACTACCTGCACTCACTCTGTCTGTAGCTCGGCAGTTCGAGGCCCTAGTGCCATGTGACGGAGTGAGCTCCCATCTCTGGCCCCAGCTCCTGCCAACCTAGCAGTTCAAAAGCAAGAAATTGCAAGTAGATAAATAGGTACTGCTTCAGTGGGAAGGTGCACCTTGGTGTTTAGTCATGCCAGCCACATGACCACAGAAACGTCTTCAGACAGCGCGGGCTCTTCGGCTTGGAAACGGAGATGAGCACCACCCCCTAGAATTGGATTTGACTAGCTTTGTGAAGGAAACCTTTACTTGCCAGACAGTATGAAGCATAAATTCAAGTAAGCAAATAAGTTAAAATTAAGGCAATACAGAAATTTGCTATGGTTTACTGGAAGTTATAGGCCACAAATTTATCCTAACTCTTACTTATCCCTTATTCTAAAGTTTACATTTATAGTACAGAGAATACTCCTGAAATTGTAACAAAGTTAAATAAAGAGGAGTTGTAGTTAGTTCTTATTTTGTTTGTGGCTTTGGAGTTATATTCTTAGGAGGCCCTGAAGTATAAATCTATATAAGCCAAGTCAACAGTGAAATCATTTGAATTTACTATAAAATATATTTAATTTACTAGCTTTCTAGAAAAGTTTACATGAGTTTTTAATACTAGCAAACCTGCTCCATTAACATTCTCCCCCAATCCACTGTTTTATACCAGAGTGGGTGGGTTTTTCAAGGATAGAGACCTTTATGTTTTAATCATTTGTTATAACAACTCTGAATGAACATTACCCAGAAAATCTACAGTTCTTTTGGAACCAGAAGTCAGAAGAATACAAAACAATTTTCCTCTACAAATATCTTACAACAGTAGCCTCTCAAGCATTACACAGCATGGTAACAGACAAATTTCAAAAAAATTACAAATGTGGGACCCCTGTGTCTGCTCCTAGTGCAAGGGAGTGCAAGTTAAACTGCATAATACCAATTTAACTTTCTTTTCCCATTTCTGTACTTACAATTTCATGTTTCTCCCTCTTCACAATTGTAACGTAAACATTTATATTATTACACATTTGCCAAAGTTCCTGGGGGCAAGAACATTTAAAGCTCTCTGGTCAATATAACAACCTATGACGGGTCAGCTGACATAAACTACTGTCGGCTTTAGAAGCCTTTTTAAAAGACTTACATGTCGTAGGACAGCTGTATATCAATACCCCTCCCCTGCCAAGTGTTCACAATTAGTTGAAAGTAAAACCTGCCTTCATCATTTAATATTGAACAGACTGATTGTTACAGGTATTTGCTTACAAGATGAGCCGAAAGAAATCAAGACAGATCACATACATACATGTGATGTGGAAACATGATATCAAAGGAAGCCCATATGCATAATGATAAGACTAAATAAATGGCATCTGTAAATTGATTCATATTTACATGAAAAACTGGGCCACTGATGTGCTTACTTGCACAAAACGCTGATGTAAAACTTTAAATTATCAATACTGACATTTCTGAGTGATAGGGTATTGTGAAATAGGCCTCCACCCCAGAATTTGTGAAAAGAATGAATAGCATACAAGGCAAACATTCACAACTTCCTACTGGATTAACATTTCCTTATCCAATGGCCTAGCTATTCTGTTGGGCAAGAAGCACAAATCTATTCATGAGAACTATCCCACAAAATGAAGAAGTTTCACTGGTTAAAGAATAAAATAATTACACTACTGGTAACTGCAATTTGAGCTTACACTGTTCCATTGTTCAAACTCAGATCAACCATGCCATAACTTCCATGGGGCACCTTCTTCCTTTGAAGAGAGGTGCCCAGTCCAACAGGTGAGGGGTCAAAAGAATTACCAGCAGTGTTGCCATAAAACTCTGTCCAAACTGTAAAGAGGTTGAATCACTTCGAAGCGCACACACAGCTAAAGTTAATTATTCTACAGTAGTAGGGATCTCTTCCCTGACTCAACAGCCATTGGGAATTATGGGCTAGTAAGAAATGCAAAGAAACAGTAGGAGAATGGGGTTTCCCCCTTATGTTGTGAACCTGCTTTTAGAACCCCAACTCTACACAAGAAGGAAAGCCAGACAACACACACACTTCATATGGACATGTAGGTGGGTGGGTAGGTGGGTGTCGGGGAGAATAACAGGTTTTAAGGAATACTGTAAACAACAGATAGTTTCAAATGGTAGCCGTGTTGGTCTGCAACAGCTAGATTCGCGACCGGTAGCACCTTCGACACCAAGATTTTCGGGGTATGAGCTTCTAAGGGTCAAAACGTATCGAATCTAGCTGTTTAAACAACAGCATATAGGCAAGATCGCTTACAGTGCAATCGTCATTAGCGCCACACCTTTGTAAGGGCCATGGAAACCAAAGGGTCTCTCTCTACTCAGGATCGCGCTGTTAGAGGAACAGGCAGAGAACCTCAGAGGAGTACAAACGCAGCAGCAGAGACCACAAACGGCAATAAAGTGGCAAAGACAAAACACGCACAGCGGAACGCCCCCCCACCCCCCCTTTCACCAGGCAAGGGACGGCCGGGGTCCCTCCCTAGACAGGGCCGGCCGGCTGGGGCAGAGACGGCACAGCCGAAAGACTCGCTTGGATGCAGCAGGAGGAGACCAGCCAAGCTCACCTCCTGAGAGGCTCAGGCAAGAACCGGCGCGAGGGACTCACCTGCTCCTGGTCCATGGCGCAGGTGGCGGCGGTGGCAGCTGGTGCGCAGTACAGGGTAATAGCGGACAGCCCCTGCTCCATACTCCCCGCTACTCAACCGGAGGGGAAACTAGCAGCGCCTGCCTGCGACGGACATAGCAGGCCCGCACCCTCCTCGCAGGCGGAGGGCCTGGGAAGTGAGCTCATACAGAAAGGCCGCCCCGCCACTCACGCCCCGCCTCAGTGTTGCTCGGATACCAGGCAGGACCTGTGCACTGCGGCCCCCTAGAGGCAGAGAAGGGAACGACGGAGGCCCGTCACAGCAGCAACGCCCGGCGGCTTCCCTGGCGCCTTGCAGACGAGCCTCGCCGGCTCCGGGCAGGTGGCTCTGGTGCTGCCTAGCTTCTTGCTGGGCTTGGGTTCAAGGAGGAGGTGCCCGTTCTCGGGTGTCAGTTTATACGAGGGTTTGTGGGCAGGACTCAGCCTGCTAGACTATAGACTTTAAATGGATTCAATATTTGTTGCTTCGTCTCAGAGGACCCCAAGTATTGGTCATTCTGAGAACGGGGATTAGGGGTCGAGTAAACTACGATTCCCAGGGTTCATTGGGACAAAGTGTATTGTCCATCCTAGCGGAATCCTTCCCCAGCGGGGGAAACCTTGTGCGATATGAGGGGTTTTGGAGGAAGTCTCAAGAACTGACTCGTCTTCGGCGGGGGGGGGGGCCCCGCTGGCGAGGAATTAAATGGTTACACCCTTTGATCTTAGTTGTATGTTACACCTGTGCGCCAGCTACATTGCTTGATACACTTCACAGCTGCGTTGATCCCTGTAAGTCCCTTGCCTTGAAAACCCTATGGGGTTGCTCTAAGTAGACATGAAATCCTGTGCATGTCTACTCAAAAGTAAGTGCCACAACGTTCCGTGGTGCTTATTTCCAGGTAATTATGAATAGGTTTTAAACTTGAAACTAGTTAACAGACCTTTTACAAAAATACTGCACCTTCGCAATAGTCTGCTTCATTAAATGCATGTGTGGCCTCAGCTCTTCATAAGTGATGTGATTTTTCTTGCAGTCTTTGATCACTCATTATGCAGGTAATCCAACCTGTTTCTTCAGATGAACACTTTTATTGTGGGAAAATGGCAATGTCTTATTAATAACACTACTGTCCAGTTACACTAGGAAAGTGTAAAACGTAGTTTTAGGACTTCAGTGTCACAAGTTAGCAAACATACTTTTAACTTTCCCTGGTAATGTAAGACAGAAACGAACTCAAGGGAAGGAGGACAATAATTGAACTGGGCACAATAGAAAAGACCCTCTAGCTGTCAATTGCAAACATCTTCCTTCCCTTTGAGCTCAGGAAGTGTTGTGTAAATCTAAGCTACATATTCCCCCCATTATAAACTATTGGTTTAAATGTAAAAAGAAATGCATCGAAATCACAGACGCTTTACATAGTATTCCTGATCCTCCACATTTCCTGGTTAAGGGGAAAATGTTGTTCAAACAGATTACAAAGATGATCTGACTCCAGTGGTGGTAAGAGAAATTTTACTTACAAAAATAGAAGCACATCTTACATGACATATTCATGTAGGTACATTTAACTTAATGTGAACAAATTAACTTCAAAAAGGTTAACTTGCTATAGCTCCAAGCCCAGGTTAGAGAGAAAAGAGAGGTGCTATATAATGATGAAAAAGAAAGGCAAGCAACAGCCAAAGAGGCTCAGCATCTAATGGATGAGAGGGTGGGGTCAACTGCCAAGTGTAGCTGAGAGAGAGAGAGAGAGAGAGAGAGCATTCCCTTAACCCTTTCCCTCCCAGATTCTCTTGCACGCAGAGTTACAATATCCAGCAGAAACAGTTACGTCCCCTTCTGGAAATACAAGGACCAGAAGTAACTGCAGTCCTAGTCCACTCTCAGTTTAGTTGTATGATCTGTTATTACCTGGCTTGAGGAACAAAAATCTTTGGATACCATTTTTTAACATGTTACCTCCCTGGATGTGAACATGAGACATCTTTTTCTTCCTCGTCACCTACCAGAGTAGCAGCATGCTAGTACTCTAATGCTTGTATTGTATGAATGTGGCACCTAGTGACAAAATAAAAGCAACAGGCTTCATGCATTTAGCCCCCACACGGCTGCTTTTTTCAAGCACCAGTTAAAAGGGGCAGGACAAAGTATCCCAGTTGAGGGGAAGGAAGCAAGCATATTTTAGGAAGGTAGTATACAACAGTGTATTAATATCAATGTTACTTGATTATTATTTTGTCCTGGCTTAAGCAAATTCTGATCAACAGCAAGTATCCAGAACAATCATTGTGCTACTTAAAATACATTACTAAATCAAAGAATGTGAATTGTATCCCATCTATTACCAGAGGTGGTGGAATCACAGAAAGGCTTTTCTACTTGACAGTTTTTAATTGGGTAGCAGCAGCTGTTCCGTGGCATCAGCATGAAATTGGGATTCATAGGAAGACTAGTTGAACACACCCAAAGAAAGAGAAGATTATACCAGTGATCACCATAATGCCTACATTCTTCTTCCCTAAAACATCTCTACCCCAAAGCAAAAAGCCAATCGTGGTTTTCTTCTTCCTCATTAGAGCAGGAAGTACTTCAAAACAGGCCAGGTGCTAATCATAACTATAACTGCAAGACACACCCATTCAGAAACTGTTGCCTCTCACAGGAAGATGCTTGGCTTAGAAACTCCCAACATTGTATGACTAGCCCCAGCTTTTTAGCAGCCATTTTATGGTGGTATCTAATTTTTTTTTTAATTCCAAAAATGCCCACAGGTTCAACAAGGTCAGGGACTGCTGGGTTAAGGTATCCCAGAGCATTTCCAAATCTAACAAGCATTTAGGTCATGTGGAACTGTTTCTGCAGACTCAATGTAATTAACAGTTGCTTTTTGTTTTATGAAAAGTTACATTTAAAAGTTTATTTAAAACAAGGTAAGAAGTGCTAATTGCCTGTCCTTATAATACTTTGTCTATAGCCTAGTGGCTAGTACCAGCTAGATTCTCTAGTTAAAACTCATGCACACTTCAATTAACGGGGGGGGGGGGAAATGAAATGAGACACTGTTAATGGACTTGACGATTTGTGTATCACCACTTTGTTGACTGTGATTAATAGAACAGAGTCTAACTGTTTCTGATCATGATTCTTCTTTTTGTTAAGTTTGATTTTATGTAAACTGGCACAAAGCCACGCATCTGCTCTACAGAGCTGCAAAGAATACATGATTATACAAATTTTAATGTAGTATAAATCCACAATAATTTACTCTCATCATTCTCCAATGTTAGAAGCATGCAATTACTTTACAATGCAGTTTTCTATGCAAATCACCCTTAAAGCTAAATGAAAGTGTTCAAGTACATGCATCTGTTTATAGAGTAATGATTTAATCTTTTTAAAGCCTATACTTCAATGCCTCCAAACACTGCTAGTGATTATATCAACTCCAGGGTAAAAAAACTTTCTTCCATATCTTGGTACTAATATAGCACTAAATGGCTTAGGACAACATGCACTGTCTCTTTCACCAAACACAAATTATGAATGACCCATTGGGTAGTATCATAAACAACACTTAGGCTAGTTTATGTCATATCATGTTAGAAAACTGAGGAGGCAATTAATGCTGAACAATAGTTTAGTGCATAGTGAACAGTGAGAAAACAAAAACAACGCTCCTCTCCAAGACATGGTAGATAAACACAACTGGATAAGTAGCTTCAAGAAAATTGCTGTGTATGAGAGAACTGAGTTGTCTCGAAAAGAGAGTTCCCCTAGATATAAGAGGGTGTGATCATATACTACAGATTCTTCTCTCCTACAGCAGACTTCTCACCCCCTCCCCATTCTGTTCCTGGGGATTCCCTGCCCCCAGAAGCAGCACTTCAGAGGTCATTTGGGGGCAGGGAAGAAACAATCCCTTCCATCTCTGGAAATTACCATTAGAGCCATTTCATTATTTAGCCAAATATTCAGTGCAGGTCTCAAAAAGGGCCACGTATCAGCTTCTCAGCCTCCCCCCATAGATGTCACCCTGACAGTAGATCCTGAAAGTCAGACCAGCATCTGGCCTCATACAAAAAGTTAATTCAAATACATTGGTAACATCAGATCTTAGCCTAGATTTGATGTTGGATCTTGAGTCAGAAAGTACCAAAAGGGTTACGTGAAGTAATCCAGGTGAAAGAATATTTACTGAGGAATCCTCTAAAACTGTGCAAAATTAAAGAAACAAAATTTAAGCATTTATTTCTAGAAGGGTGTTGAAGGTTTACCATCTTAGAAGGTTCCAGATTCTGCTGTGTAGAACTAGGAGAATGGAGATGTTGCTTTAAAACAAACAACAAAAAAACTCCTTGAAGTTTGGAGGTGCCCAACTAGGCAAAAATAGCTCAAAAGTAAAACTTATATCAAGGAAAGAAGGAAGGAAAAGCCAATCAACAGCACTTTGATAGATACTGGAGGTAGGTGAGCACTGTCAAATGCTTATTTCCTTGCTAGAAACTTATCCCTGAAGTCCAGTAAAGTCATAACTTTTAAAAGTCATCATTTACAACCACGTAAGTTTATTTTACAGTATATTTGTGACATATTGGCATTAACCAAAGATCTGGATTGTTTACAAATATAACGGCTGCCATCTGAGGCAATTAAAAAGTTCCTCTAAATATTAAGTTTGTACATGATTTTCGTTTTAACTTTAGAACTCTTCATGTAACATCAAAATTAAACAGAAAGGAACTAATTTAAGCAAAAATATAACAACTTTCTAGAAACAAATCTAGAAACTCTCAGAATTAAATTTTAGAAGTATCACTGGCTGCATTAATACTCTCCTCCACTGTAAGGAGACTCTTTTAGTGGTGTTCCAGCAAGTATGATTAATCAAGTCAGTTTATTAAGGCTTCTTTTACATGTTGTTGAATCCCATCATGCCTTTCATGTTTCCAGCAGCACCCTGTTGAAACTGCCGCATCATTGACTGTAATCCTGCCATGCCACCTAGAAGAATAAATACGGACACCACAAATTAGTGACAGTTACTGCAGTTTGAGAAAACACACAACAGCCCTCCTGCGCCACATGGCAAAGCAGTTATCTACATGATAAATCAAAACTGGAACATGAGAGCAAGATATCCTTGCCTTGGTTTGAGTATATGCAACTCAATCGAATCTCCTCATTCAACTCCAAAAGGTCCCCTCTTCATAAATCCTTTTCAGAATTTGAAAGGTTGCTTGTCAGCAAAATAAACTTGGTTCAGGGTCTGATCTCTACAATTTACAAAATCTTAATACAGCCAGTTTCCACTAGACTGATAAAATATCAGTTGTTCTGGCATGCAGACTTGAATAAAGAGGTCACTGTAGATCAGTGGAATCAAATCTGGGACTCCCCACTCACCACCTTGAGAGCTCTGAACATTCATCTGCAAAGTTTCAAGGTTATTTCACATTGCTGGAGACAATGTGGGGAATGGGGGACTTTTTACCATGGTTGGTGGTCCTGTAAACTGATAGGTAAATTTTGGACTCTAATTCAAAATCAAATCCATATAATCACTGGTCATTTGATTCCCCTATCCCCGGAATTAATTCTTCTCAATCTGTGGGAAAATTGCAAAATCTCCAAAGCAAAACAAGAACTAATTATGATAATATTAATCATGGCTAAATGTCTTATTGCATCTCATTGGAAGTCTGCATCAATTCCATTGCTTCAAGAATGGCACTTACCCAGGGATTTCTTCATTCTGGGTAAAATTATGTACAATCTGGATAAATTTAGAGATACCTCAGGCCAATCCAGTCGCCTAGAGAACCTCTAATGCTCAAGTGTTGGTCTGATCTCTCAAATGACTGCTATGTTTTAAGTAAAAGCCAACTCTCTCTTCTCTGCTCACACTGAATAGATTGTATCTGTTCCTTAGTTTAACACACTGTTCCACTGCTGCTGTAAATCTGTGTTGTTTAAAAAACTTCTCAACCCTGTATTTGTATTTCTAATTTACTGTATTTACTCAATTTTACTGGTGGTTTGTAGCCTAATTATACTCTTCAGTATTTCAATTCTGTATCCTTGAATGATTGTACTCTGTTCTGTTGAAATATTGTAATATTATATGATTAAATAAAATATTTTTTTTTTAAAAAAGAGGATCTTGAATGCAGAGCTTCAAGGTGACCCATCTAGAGTTCTTGGGTGGGTGCTATGTGATGTATGCTAAGCAAATAAAAATTGCTTGCATGCATTACTGCTTAGACTGCAGGCTGATTACAGTGTAAATGCAGGATTAGTGCTGCCACATCCTCCTACGATGGCTCACTTTCTACTGTTGCAGCCTGAGAATGCTGACAGGTATGGCTACCACCTTTACATTTGATCCTTACTCATGCTGACTGATAACATCTAGCGGGAAAGGAAGGGATTAAAACATGGGCCCTTGTGTCTGGGAGGCAGTGAATACTGGTTCAGGCTACCTTGAAAAAGGTGGCTGCACAATTACTCCTAAAGAAAGCCTTCTTGAATCCTATAAATGTTTAACTATGCTTTGCTTTTTGGGGGGGACGGGACACAGTGCTGTTATCTCCTTATCTCTGGGACTGAAAGTGTCTTGGTCATCCTGATGAACAGCTTGTGCCAGGAGAAGGTCAGGTGAACTGTGTTGATTCTACCATACCTTTCATCTACATTTAAATAGTGAGCTCTGATCCATGAAAGCTTATAATGAAATAAACTGTTAGTTTTTAAAGATGTTACTTAACTCTTTATGTAGGTGGAGACCAATGCTCCCTCTAAGCTATGGAGTCCTGTGAGCAAAAATTCTATTTTGTGAGCTACTGGCATTAAAGTTGTGAGCAGGTGATTTGGCTACTACATAAATTAGTTTGCTCTGGAGCCATCCTTCCTGAGCTAAGTCAAAAATGTGCGAGCCAGAAGCTAAAATAAAGTGAGCTTGTTTACACTAACTCAGTTTAGAGGGAACACTGGTGGAGACCCTTACACTGTCTGTAGGTGGGCCCTGTTTTATGAGTTTTGTTATCCACATAGGATCAGCTAGTTTATTAAACTAGTTTAATATTAAATATAACAATGAATATAGAACATAATTTTATCTTAATAAAACTGTCCTCACTCAGGACTGAATTAAGTCCATCTCCCAGAAGTACTGAAGCTGTAGTACAAAGCAGTCTGTCAAATTCTTTCTGAGCAACTGTGGTCTTAGAGATAGTCAACATGCAGGTTATATGATCACAAAAAGCTCAGACTGCTAAATTCATGAGCATACTTCTCTGTTAGCTTCTGGGTATAAGCGGGAAATGAAATAAATTACCCATGTGATGAAGAACTCTGGGATCCATCATCTTTGCCATCTGTTGGTTCAATTTTGCCATCTGGGATGGGTTAACATTCTTTGACATATCACCTCCTGAAAAGGGGCAAAAAGAATAAGTCAGGGTGGTGGCAGTTGAAGTAGCAAACATGCATACTGGAAGCATGACAGAACTTTATAAATGCAACATTTATAAAGACTAGAAAATTGTCATGAATTACTATTGGTATTTAAAAAAAATCTGTTCCTCCAATAAAACACTTGTGGCAAAGGAGATTGTTTGCTGAGCCCCCCTCATGCTGCTGACTCCCACTTTACTCCCACACTGTTCCTAGGGGTCCCATTGGCTCTGAGGAATACAATTTCAGGTGGAGGGCACAGAAGGCTGCAGTGAGAGGGAAGAGTCAAGGAAACTGCCTTCCTTAAACACAACTCCACCTGCACTTCTACAGTACTGACTGAAGTGCTGTACATCCATATTAAGAACATCAGTAGAGCCCTGCTGGATCAGACCAATGGTCCATCTAGTCCAGCATCCTGTCTCACACAGTGGTCAACCAGTTCTTCTGGAAGGGCATAGAGGCTGAGACCTTCCCCTGATGTTGCCTCCTGGCTCTGAGATTCAGAGGATTAGTGCATCTGAATGTGGCAATTCCCCTCAGTCACCATGGCTAGTAGCCATTGATAGATTCCTGGAGGATGTTTATCTAATCCCCTTTTAAAGCTGTTTGTTCCTGTGGCCATCACTACATCCTTTGGCAGTGAATTCGACATTAAATCACTCTCTGTGTAAAGTAGTGGTTAAGTGCGCGGACTCTAAATCTGGGAGAACCGGGTTTGATTCCCCACTCCTCCACTTGCACCTGGCTGGATGACCTTGGGCAAGTCATAGTTCTGATAAGAGCTGTTCTTGAAAAAGAGCAGTTTCTGTCAAGAGCTCTCTCAGCCCCACCTACCTTACAGGGTGTCTGTTACGGGGAGGGGAAGGGAAAGGAGTTTGTAAGCCGCTCTGAGACACCTTTGGGTAGTGAAGGGTGGGGTATAAATCCAATCTCTTCTCTCTCTTCTTTTGTCCATCCTAAACCTACTGCCCATCAGCTTCATTGGATGCCCTCAAGCTCTAGTATTTTGGGAGAGGGGAAAAATTCTCTTTGTCAACTCTCTTCACCCCCAAGGATAATTTTACAAACTCCATCATGTCCCCTTAGTCATCTCTTTCTGAAAGTGAAAAGTCCCAGATTCTTCAGCCTTCCCTCATAGGGAAGGTGTTCCAACCCCGTAATCAATTAAGAACATAAGGACGTAAGAGAAGGCAATGTTGGATAAGGCCAATGGCCTATCCAGTCCAACACTCTGTCACACAGTGGCCAAAAATACCAGGTGCCATCGGGAGGTCCACCAGTGGGGCCAGGACACTAGAAGCCCTCCCACTGTTGCCCCCCCCCCGGTCAAGCACCAAGAATACAGAGCATCACTTGCCCCAGAGTCTGGGGTGGCCAAACTTGCTTAATGTAAGAGCCACATAGAATAAATGTCAGATGTTTGAGAGAGCCACAAGACATGAACAAATATTACACACATTTTTATGGAAAAATATGCAAATTTGCTTTTTATTAACATTAAATGAGCCTACCAAAAATAAAAACAAAAGGGGTAAAAACAGATGTTAATAATGATATTTGTTTATCCAATGATATTTGTAGGCGGGGGGGGGAGGGCTTTAAAAACACATTTAAAGTTAAAGTTGCTTTCTTTCTCTGCTCCCCCCACCTCAAGCCTACCCAGGGAGGAGAACACTGGCTGGGGAAGGGAAGACCGATTGGGGAGGCATGCCTTCCCTTTGCTTCCACAGCCACCCTCCCGGGAGCCACACAATGTGTGTGAAAGAGCCACATGTGGCTCCTGAGCCACAGTTTGGCCACCCCTGCCCCAGACCAAGAGTTCCTATCTATACCTTGTGGCTAATAGCCACTGATGGACCTCTGCTCCATCACTCGACTGCTCCATCATTTGACCACTACATCCAACCCCTTAATATTGACCACCACATCACTGAACTAAAGCTAGGAATATTGCTTAATTCAAATAGTGCATAATGAATGTTATTCTCATGTTCTCTTCTGAGATGAGATGACTATGGTCTTTCCTTGTTCAGCCCAAGTCAATGATAAAAGCACTTTCTGAAGGAATTCTGAGAGGAAATGTTACTCAATACTTTTGCAGGAAAAGCAAGGATTATACATGTAAATTCAGTTCTAGATTTTACCTAGATTACCATTTTTATATCATGATATTCCTTTAAAAAAGCAATTCCCTAAGCACAAGACAAGCAGCATCAATGATTTTCATATTAGCCTAGGACTGATATTTCTATAACTAAGCTACTGATTAGTTATAAACTCCTCTCAAGCAATTCAGTTGTACCATACATATGAGTCTCACCTTTGAAGAGCCCTTTAATGCCTCCCATCTTTTTCACCATTTGTGCAAATTTTGTGTACTGCGTCAGGAGTTCTTGAACATCTCTTGTGGAAACACCAGAACCTCTTGCTACTCTTTGGATTCTTCCTGGTTGTTTACTGAACACTTTGGCCCCGTCTGTACTATCAAGTTCTAATATCAAAAGCAAGAGAAGAATCATCTCATTTGACACTACTCAATTGACTCCGAATTCTCTGCTAGCAGTTTAGTGTCATTTATTTGATGTTAATAGCTTGCATCCTAGGCAGTGTGCCTTTTCACACGGTGGGAGCAGTCCTCCACTGCAAAAGCACCTTCCTCCATCACCAGGCGATTCCATTCATGCCCGACCACCTTTCAATGAGCCCAAAAGCATCCACTGCCAGAGGAAAGCACTGTGCAGCAGAGGACCAGCTCCACTGTGGACAAGAAAGACACAAATGGAAGCATGCCTTAGGATCCAAGCCACTTTACCATTATACTTCCAATAATAAAAGCTACCAAACATCACTTTAAAAAGCTGTAACCATAAAATATTGACAGTTTATCAAAACATACATGCAATTTCTATTTAATATGTTATCTAACCACATTTAGACTGTTTTAATTATGTTCTGTTCATTATCCTGACAACATAATTAATGCAGCCAAACACTGCTACATCAGGTTTTAAACTACTGCAGACTTTACCTTGATCGTTCATACTGTCCATTATGGTCATCAACTTCTTTAGCCTTGCCATAGATTCTTGTTCATTGCCTTTACTCATAAAATCTGTTCCAAAACCAGGGATCATGCCCTATAAAAATATAACATTGTTAAATACCACTTTCAAGGGCTTCACAGTGTTTTTATGCAAGCTTTAAATACAGCCTGTTCTTTTCAGTAGTTTGGTTCAGAAAATACAAAACATGTCCAATACAAGAAAAGGGGGGAAATTTATTGTTTTCTAAACTAGTAATATGATAAAGCTTCCGACAAGATTACCAAGATTTGACTGAAGGGTCCCATTTTCATGATGTTTTGAAACTGTTCGTACATATCTCTCAAAGTAAACTGACCTAAAATGAAACAGAAATGGGAAAACACATTACAAATATAACAGTTTAACCACCCACTATTTCTAGAGTTGTTCATGATGAGGACAGTTAGTTGCTCAACAGCATATTAGTACATTCTTGGCAAAACTTACCATGTTTTAATTTCTCTATGAGTGCCTCATTGTCATCTAATTTCAGTTCATTTACTTTATCTATCAATCCTTCAATATCTCCCATACCTGGAAAACAAAAAGCTGCCTTCAGCATGGACATAAAAGTAATCATTTTACTAGACAAAACAATTGAAGAATCACTGCTTTGGAGCAAAACTGTGGTGTCATCAGCAGTTAATACATACCAAGAAGTTTACTTATAAAAGGCTGTGTTTTAAAAGGTTCAAAGTCATCTATGTGCTCTCCAGTACCAATAAAAATTATTGGACTTTTAGTGGCAGCAACTCTGCAATCAAAAAGTTACACAGTAAGCCAATCAGAACATATGATAAAACTTTCAGATAGTATTTTCATATTAAACTATTCCATTTTTTTAGAACATTAAACCAAATGAGCTAACTCACAACCATATACCTGCATAAGTTCATAGTCTTACATAAAATTAATGGCTACTTTTAGTGCTGCATGTCTGATACTTATTGCATACTGCAAATGTGTAACTGTAGCTATTAAAATGTATTCGGCTTAGAAAACAGCATTAAAATGTATTCGGCTTAGAAAACAGGCGTCCACCCCAAACACAAGGAGCACTAAAGAGACTAAGCTAAAAGGGAAACACAAGAATAAAGACTGCCATTGGCCAGAGGTGTCTGTTGATGGGAGGAAGCATTACTTCTGCTAGTTGGCATCTTTGTTATCAACTAGCCCTGAGTTCTCCGGCAGTTCCTCCTCCCCACTCTTTCTGGAGGAAAGAAACCAGACTGTGCCATCAGTTGCAATGGGCTAGAAAAGACTCCCTAACTTCTTACAAAGTATGTGAGTCTGATCTGAATTGTTCTAAGCTGCTTTGGGAATCAATTGTGGCTGAAAAGCAAGTCATACAATTCAAGAAAAGCCAAATCATAGGCAATAGCTTGTATCTTATACCTTCTTTCTGCTTGTGGTACCTCTTTGCCAATCACAGAAGCAATCATCAGTGTAAGAGCGCATTCCTTTCATGACAAGAACCTTTTGGCTCCTTGAAAAACACTGGTCAGAGCGGAAATACCTAGCACTCAAGGAAAATACACTGCACAGCAAAGGATTACTTCTGCAATGGACAAAGAAGAATCTACATGAAAAGAAGGTATAGGAACCAAGCCAATGTCCCTGAATACATTTTTTCGCAGAAGACAACGTTCAAAACAAGCATGGATATAGAAGCAAAAATCTGGTCAGCCACATACTTTCAGAACCATGTAAATTTATAAAGCCATTTTTTAAAAAAACTACACAGATTACTATAGAGCTCTATAGTGTGAAATGATACTTCTATAGAGTGAAATAATACTTACGCACTGAGAGCGCCACCTCCTTTTGCATGGCCATCAAGTTTTGTCACAATCACAGAAGCAACATCCACTTTGTCTTTGAAGGCTTTTGCTTGAGCTTCACAGGCTTGACCAATAGAGGCATCCATTACATAAACAATGTTATCTGGTTGCTAGAAATGTTAGATGACAGGAGACAAAAGAGTTAAAACTCTCCTTTCTTTACAAATGCTTTATCCTGAAATATAAGGAATATCATTTTATATTTAGTTCTCCAAAGGAATTCAAGTGATAGGAATTTTCATCAAAATATTTTTGACACTGATAAGAAAAACAATTAATAGGGTTTTTTACTTTGCTGGGTAGTTTAGAATATTTTACGAAGTCCTGAAAGAGCACCTCCTTTAAATGCTGGAATGTCGCTGTAATGTTAACTGCATCTTTTAACATCACTTTGCCATTTAAAATGGCATTTCTAACCCACACCAGCATTACTGTAAGTAATTTGCATAAACATAGCCGTGCCAGCATACCAAGGTCAATATAATGTTCGGTCATTTGCTTCCCACACCCCAGCACAAACACATGAGAATCAATGAATGGATTAAACCAAGATTTTTCATTTCAGTTAACATTTCTCTTCCATGTGGAATAGGCTGCCTCCAGTTAAGGCACTGTCCGGCTACCAATGTTTCAGCAAAAGTCTCAAAATGTGGACATGCCTTCATTTTTCACAGCTGGCACACTGAAACTGCATACTGAGAGAGGCACAGCCTTACAACAATTTCCCATCCTGGTCAGCAGGTTTAACTCTGCCCCAAGTAGGCTCCCTCACCAATTTCCTTCTCCCTTGTCAACTATGAGTCTGCTTGGGTATGCTTCTCTGCATCAGTTGATGCCTCTTTACATTTTGGACAAACCCCATTCTACTCCTGCCACTAAAAGAGGTTAGCCCTGTACAGCTGTAGCAAGGGAAATCTGCTAAGTGGAAGAGGATGCATCACCCCACTGAGGTGTCAAAGCACTGTAAGCCCTGGTTCACCATGGCCCTGGCTCTGTCCACCTGCTGCAGCTTAAGCAATCCTCACCAAACTCTCATACCTAGCAATTTTGACCAGACAGTGGCCAGTCATAGGCACGAATGTTTAACCACCTCCAGTTCCCTTCATGCCTGAATGCTAAGTCATAGCCACAAGGTCTGACAGAGATCGTTCTCATCAAGCAGGACTTCAGAGTGCTGACAGGCATGCATGTATTAAGACAACAGAGAGGTGCATTGTCACTGATGGGGTATGCCGGCTGGTTACATGCACCTCCTCTGATTGGCTGGGGCACTTCTGTCCCCCCCAACCTCATTCCTGCCTTACAGAGTTGTGGGACAAATAAATTAAAAATGTGCCAGGTTCAGGCAAGGGAGCAGACCAATAGAGGCCAACATGAGGCAGTCAGTTTTGTTATTCCACCAAGACAGGCTCTGATCCAAATAGTGTACAGATTTGTTCATGGTTATTTGATCCACTTAGGCACAAATGTTAACAGCATTCCATGAAACCTATGTACAAGAAAACAAAGTTTGAGTCCAGTGGCACCTTTAAGACCAGCAAAGTTTAATCCTGGGTATAATCTTTTGTGTGCATGCACATGTCTTCAGATACATGCACACAAAAGCTTATACCCAGAATTAAACTTTGTTGGTCTTAAAGGTACCACTGGACTCAAACTTTGTTCTATTGAAGAAGAGATTGGATTTATACCCCACCCTTCCCTCAGAGTCTCAGAGCGGCTTACAAACTCATTTCCCTTCCCCTCCCCACAACAGACACTCTGTGAGATAGGTGGCGCTGAGAGAGCTCTTTCAAGAACTGCCCTTTCAAGAACAGCTCTTGTCAGAACTATGGTTTGCCCAAGGTCATCCAGAAGCTGCAAACGGAGAAGTGGGGAATCAAACCCGGTTCTCCCTGATTAGAGTCCACACACTTAACCACTACACCAAACTGGCTACCCACCTGAATCTAACTTATGTAACAAGTTCACTATATGAATCTACTAACCAAGCTTGTATATGAATCTACTAGACCGTAATAGTTCCAAGACAAAAACACATTTCTAGAAGACAATCAGAACACCAGCATGGCTATCTAATGAATTTTTCACAAGTATGCAAAACACAGTTTCATATTGTTCACACTTAACTATAAGAATTTATTATAGCTCAAAAATCTGCCATTAGCAAGCTATCAGGGTTCAATAAATCTGGTATTTTACCAGCTGTACAAAATCCAAGAAAATGAACATTCCTTGTATTTACTTACTATGGCATTGGCAACTTGCAACATTTCTTCAAAAAGAGAGTCTTCCTGCTTGTGTCGACCACTTGTATCAACAATTATTATTTCAAAATTTTCATTCTTAAATTTTTCAACACCTTCTGATGCAATAATGACAGGATCCATCTCTGTGTAACTATTACAAAGAGAAAACACACACTTTAAATTCCTACCCCAAGATTTACTTTCTATGAAGACACTGTGGGTCAGGAAAGCTGGAAGAATAATCAGATATCTGCCAGCCAGTGTTCCCTGTAAACTGAGTTAGTGTGAGCTAGCTAGCTCACACTTTTTTAGCCTCTGGTTCACACATTTTTGTCTCAGCTCAGGAAGGATAGCTCAAGAGCAAACTAATTTATGCAGTAGCCAAATTGCTCACTCACAACTTTAATGCCAGTAGCTCACAAAGTAGAATTTTTGCTCACAAGACTCCATAGCTTAGAAGAACAGTATTGCCAAGGTCAAGAAACTCCTTAACCTTTTTCTCAACATGGAGTCCTTGGTCTGAAATACCAGGGTGTTATCTATCTATTTATATTTATTTTTAATTACACATAATCTCAGATACAAGAAATCCTTTTTTAAAACTGCCTAGTAACACAGAGAGAGAGAGATAAGGATTTCAATGGCAACCTATAATAATAAAGGGAAAGTAATGTTGGCAATACGTAAAGCATATGTGCTAAACAAGTGAAAAAGAACTTGGACAGTCATGCTGAGATCCTGCTATCCTATTAATCAGCAGAAATGAAGTGAGGAACAGAACATTTTACCAGCAAAACTGGGCCATGCATCAAAAACTGGAATGTTATATGCAGAGACTGTTTTATCATCTTTCAGAGGTTCTAACAGTGCCATCCTAAGCTTAGTTACAACCTTCTAGGTCAATTAGAGTCAGTGAGCTTAGAACAGTTAACTTGGTTTAGGATGGCACTATAAGACATGCAAAGTCACAATGCATCAGCCAGAGCCTGGAATTGGCTCTAGGGCTAATGTGTCAATGCAGTATCTCTGAAGAGGTCTAGTTAAAAAAAAAAAAATAGAATACCATGCTGAGTGTAAATATGCACGCTAACATACATTTTAAGAATTACCTTTTGTAGAGAGGCTTGCAAAACTCTGTTTTCAACATACATCATATTGCATGTGGGAAAGCAGAGAAGCAGCCATGGTAGCATCTTGACACAGAGCCCTATGAGAAACCCAACAGGCTCCTTACTGGTTTCTAATGACACCAGCACACAAGTTATTAAGCTTCTCTGTACAACCATAAAGCGAAGGTTAAAAAAATTACCATCAACACTGTAAAGGTTTAAGTGTAGAAGTTTGTTAGTTTCACTCATTGAGCATCTCTACATTATCATCTCAAAATGTGTCAATAAGATTTTTTTCTTAGCAAAATTAGTAAAGAAACATACCTCCCATAAAATGGAATCCTTGCTTTTGTTGCATTCTGTTTTAACTGGTCAAAAGCACCTATGGAATGGCAGTATGTTAATCAGTCACGTAGAACAATGCACATCTTGCAAAAACTGAATAGCTAAAACTCAAGTGCTCATTTACCTGCTCTGTAAGTGTCTGCACATATCAAACATGTCTTCCAACCTTTCCTCTGGTAATAGTATGCCAACTGTGAATTTAAAAAATCCAAAAAACTATAACACCTATGTAATATTAAAAGCCTCCAAGCAGTATTACAAACTACTGAAAACATGACCTAATCACCAGCATAAAGAATGAAACGTTGTGTCTTCAATCTATCACACTGCGATTCCACAAGTAGAGTTTAAAATCAGAGGCTCTGATTTAACAAACCACAAGCAGAACTGGTCTTTCCACAACAGCACCCAGAAAAGCTGGAAACTATCCAAACAGTATGGATTGTGACAAAGCAACAAACATGACAGCAGCTACTCTTGGTGTACAATTATGGAAAGCCCTTTCACAGGCCTAGCCATGATTCAGACACAATGGCAAATTCTGGTTTGCCACTACTAGATGAAGGAGCATCAAGGCTTGCTTGATCTCTGGTATCCATTTTCTTCTCCCAGACATACAAGATAATTAGTTATTTCCATTTTTGTAGCAAACCATAATTTGCACCTCTCTAGCAAAGTGGGATTCCAAAATGAAAACAAGATAGAGTCTGGAATCCTAGTTTGCAGGCAAGCAGAAATCATCGTTTGATGGTGGAGAAAGTGCTGTCATGTCACAGCTGATTTATGGCAAGCCCATAAGGTTTTCAAGGCAAGAGGCATACAGAGGTGGTTTGCCTTTGCCTGCCTCTGTGTCACAACCCTGGTACTCCTTGGAGGTCTCCCATCCAAATACTAGCCACAGCTTAACAGTTTGGATGCTCACAGGATGTTATGGTTTCCTGAGGACGTAATTACCTTACAGAATGTGGGAGGGCGAAGGATGGATCACACAAGTAAGCCTGAAGCTTCCACAATATTTTGCCATTATGCATGGACTATGTCACACAGTCAACTCACACCTCAAGCCTTTTCACATACATGTGTCATAAAACTTTATTAGATTCTCTTCATAGTCACAAGATTACACTTGAAAATATCCAACATTATACACTACCTTTGAACAGGACGTTGTCTTGCCACTTCCCTGCAGTCCTACAAACATTATTATGTTCTGTTTTCCTTTTGTTGGTGTCCAGGCTTTGACTCCTGGATCTACAAGCTGTAAAGCAAAAGTATACATGCATGCTGAATAGCTGATTTTCAGAAGTACAGAATAGCTGCCAATATGCAGAGTAATTTACTCAGAATGTTTGAAAAGTCTTCCATTTGTAGATTTCACATGATTTCAGTATCCTTTCTGCAACAGATTTATTTTCAGTTTTTATAAACAAGAGATCAAAAACAAGGAAATGGACAGCTCAACCCTATGGTACATTTGCATCCTGTGATAATAAAATGTGACTTGTCAGGTGAGGGGAAGAGCTAGACTCTTAAAGCCTCTTCCATCTTGCCTTACTCTGGCACAACTATGTACCAGTACTAACTAAAAAAGGCAATTCCCACAGTTTGTAAGATACTGTGTTAGAAATGGTGGGTAACCTTGCCCCATCTTCCCAGAATTCCTACTGCGGCATTCTTTCCCTAGTGCAGGCACACCAATACTAATAGTTGATGTCTTAACAGAAGAAGGAGGCTTGAGGGGTTGACCCTAAACAACTATTAGCAGTATTATGCTCTGCTCCTGCCACGCAAAGCAAACGATTCTCAGAGTTCTCAGCTTCTCAGTCTCAAATGAATTAATCAGCCTAACATCTCTTCATGACAAACAATATCCACAAACACAAAAATCAGATTGCATGCATCCCACTCAGAACAAAATACCAAATTAAGAGTATGACCTATGCAATGTATAGGACCAGTTATTACTTGAGACAGGCCCATGGTTGTCATGGAGACAATGACCTCCTGAGCTGCTACAGACAAAACAGCCTTGGCATGAATGTTGAAGTCCCTCAGGCCAACTAACCTAAAAGTTCTCAACACCACCCCTGAGATCACCTCTGTCAGCTCAGGCAGGGAGACTGTTAGGCAGCAGCGGTGGGGCAGTACCCCACAGATTCCCAATCCTGTCTCTCAATCCCAACATCAAAACCAGTAATGTCCTTGACAGGGCACTGTACTAGGGGGATAGCCTAATAAACTACAGTGACACCGTCTCCCCACCAACCACACGCTGATGTATCACTGAGTACCACGGAGGAGACAACTGGGAGAAGTTAAACACTCAGTCCTCCCCTAGCCAGGTCTCAAGTGACACATGCCAGGTCAGCCCTCTCATTCAGAATTAAAACCTGTAACTGAGCCAGCAATAAGCAGCAGATTTTATAGCCTGGTGGTTGTTGATATGGTTACCAACATCGCTTTGGCTGGAAGCAGCAGCAGAAAGAGCAACAGCATGCAGATGTCTATTGTCCCTTCCCCTACCTGGCTTGCTCTTCTCCCACCACCATTTCTCCCCCTACCCCCACACTAGAAATACTGGCACCATCTCTCAACCCATTCCATCACACCAAGCCAAAATTAAACCTTACAAACTGTGGTTTGGTATGACTTGTGTAAAGGACAGAAGACTTTATATTTGTCTACTCAACGAATAAAGAATAGTCAGGCTAAACTGAAGAAGACCATTTCAGTAATCACAAGGAATATGCTACACCATTATGTGAAACAGCCAGCTTCTTGTAACATCATGTCTTAGTAAAAGGGCAAGGCCACACAATCTAAGGATGACTTTTCCATGGCTGCTCGTCTCAGAACATGAACATGAGGCAGGCCATGGGAATTTTTTGGACTTCAAGCTACCTTGGATTATATTGTTGAAAGGCAGGGTAGGGAAAAAGTTAACTATAACTGATTTTTAAAAAGTGCTTGGCTGCGTTAAAGAAATGGATTAGAAAAAGCAAACCTAACAGAGTAATCCTAAACTGTGTGTACTCTTAGGATTCCTCAGTAAATGCCATACATCTTACCTTAACCAGTTCTTTAAAGACAGCATGCTGGATCATTTTCCTCTTGTTGAGACCTGAAGCCATCTCTTCAAGATCAATAGCAGATCTATAGTATAATACATAAAAACCAATGTAAGACAAAGTTTATTTATTTATATTTATTAATTCAATTTATACCCCACCCTCCCCGCGAACGGGCTCAGGGCGACTTACAGCATTGGCACCAATTGCCGATAAAACCATAAAACATTATAAAACAGTACAATACAGATAAATTCCTAAAATCATAAGGTGCTATTAGTTATACAGTTCATTGCTTGCGGTGGTGTGCTAGGGATGTCTAGCGGCTACAAGCATGGACAGCTTCTAGAGGGAATTAGATAAGAATACGAAGCAGAGGTCCATCAGTGGCTATTAGCCACAAGGTATAGGTAGGAACTCTCGGTCTGGGGCAAGAGGAGGGTCAACCGGTTCTGTGACCCCAACCGCAGTGCTCTCTGGGGTATATGTGGGGAAAGGCGGTTCCTCAGGTATGTCGGACCCTGGCCATATAGGGCTTTAAAGGTAAGCACCAGCACCTTGAAGCAAATTCGGTATACTATTGGCAGCCAGTGCATGGCCTTCAACACAGGCTGGATGTGCTCCCATCTAGGTAAGCCCATCAGCAGCCTGGCCGTGGCATTCTGCATTAGCTGCAGCTTCCAAATTTGCGACAAGGGCAGCCCCATGTAGAGAGCGTTATAGTAGTACAGTCTCAAGGTGACCGTTGCATGGATCACTGTGGCCAGGTCGTTGAGGTCGAGGAAGGGAACCAACTGCCTAATCAGCCGAAGATGGTAAAAAGCCGACTTAGTAGTGGCTGCTACCTGGGCCTCCATTGTTAAGGAAGAGTCCAAGAGCACTCCCAAACTCCTAACCTCTGGCACTGGCACCAGTGGTGCCCCACTGAAGGTCGGGAGTGGGGTCCCCACCTGCGCACTGCCCCGGCACACACACACAGGCCCTCTGTCTTCACCGGATTCAGTTTCAGCCGACTCAGCCTGAGCCAACCAGTCACAGCCTGTAACGCCCGGCCCAGATCTTCAAGACTGGAGTTCGACCGGCTGCCCAACATCAGATAGAGCTGGGTGTCATCACCGTACTGGTGACATCCCAGCCCATAACTCTGGGCCATCTGGGCAAGGGGGTGCATATAGATGTTAAATAGCATTGGAGAGAGCACTGCCCCTTGAAGCACTTCGCACTCCAGCGGGTGTCTCCTGGACTGCTGCTCCCCTAGTGCCACCCTTTGTCCCCAACCTTGGAGAAAGGAAGCAAGCCATTGCAAGGCAAGCCCCTGAATTCCCAAGTCAGCGAGGCGGTGAAGCATCCAACAGGTCCAACAACAACAGTACTGCCGAACCGCCCCGATCCAGATGCCTCCAGAGATTGTCAGTCCGAGCGACCAGGGCCGTCTCCGTCCCATGTCCCGGGTGAAAGCCGGACTGGAAGGGATCTAACATGGAAGTATCATCCATGAAGCCCTGTAGCTGTATCGCCACCGCCCTCTCTATTAATTTGCCCAAATAGGGAAAATTGGAGACCGGCCGGTAATTCGCCAATTCGGCCGGGTCCATCGCTTCCTTGAATGCCCCCGGGAACAGCCCCTCTAAGAGGGACTTGTTGATAATTTCCCTTAGGGCACCTCGAAACCCCTCATGGCCTCCTTTAATGAGCCAGGAAGGGCACAGATCAAGGCTGCATGGGGTTGGACGTACAGTCAAGAGCAATCTGTCAACTTTCTCCAGGTTGAGTGGGCTGAAATGATCCAAAACCGAGACTGAAAACATGCTTGGGGCCTTGAGCTCATGCACTATTACAACTGTGGGGGGAGGTCACAGTGGAACAACAAGACTTTATCCGCAAAGTAGCTCGCAAATGCCTCACAGCCAATGTCCAATTCCCTAGCGTTTGGTCTGCCCTGTGGCAGAACTGTTATAGACCGAATCATTCTAAACAATTGGGCTGGGCATGAACTCACGGATGCAATCGTAGCCATGTAGTACTCTCTCCTCACAGCTTTGACTGCCATCTCGTAGGATCTCATAAACGTCCTATAAGATGCTCTTGTAGCTTCATCACAAGCGAGATGCCACCGTCTCTCTAGCCATCTCAGCTCTCGCTTCATAAGCCATAACTCCTGGGTGAATTAGGGTGCGAGCCTAGAGCGAGAGCGCAGAGGGTGCCGGGGAGCGATCTCATCGATGGCTGTAGAGAACCAGCTATGCCAGTCCTCTACAAGCTCATTCAGCAAGCTGCCAGGGGGCATCAGATCCCGTAGAGCCATCCGGAGCCGCATTGGGTCCATCTGGCTGCGCAGGCGAGCTAACATACACTCACTGCCTAAACAGGGTCGGGGCGGCACATTCAGGTGGACCCTCAGGGCATGGTTGTCCGATCATGGGACTGCCAAAACAGTAACTCGGTCCAGTTACCCCAGCCGCAAAAATCGAGCGTGTGCCCAGCTTGGTGAGAGTTCGTTACATATTGGGAGAGTCCTAGCGCCACCATGGACGACACCAGGTCCGTTGCCTGAATAGAGGTTGTGTCATCAGCATGAACATTGAAATCACCCAGGACCATCAGTCTAGGGTGTTCCAATGCCCAGCCTGATACGGCCTCCATCAGGGACGGTAGGCTATTGGTCAGTGCGTTAGGAGGTCGGTACACCAGCCAAATTGCCACACTCTCCCCAGCCTCCCATACCAGGCCAGCACACTGAATGCCCATGATCTCTGGCAACGGGAGTGCCCTAAAGGAGTAAGCCGCATGGATTAATAGGGCCACTCCTCTGCCCCGCTCCCAAGTCCATGATTGGTGAAGGACCAAGAACCCGGGAGGAGTAAGCTGGGAGAGAGCTACTGTCTCCCCATCCCGTACCCAGGTCTCGGTCACGCACGCCAGGTCTACCTTCTGTTCTAGCAAGAAGTCCCGAAGGACCATTGTCTTATTATTTATAGACCTGGCGTTGCACAACACCAATGTTGGAGGGGGGTTAATTGTCCTATCCCCACTGCCAACATCCCTCGGGATGGGGCGCAGGCTGGGAAGAGGTCGAGCTCCTCTGTTTCTCTGCCCCCTTCCCTTCATTTCATGCCTGGCCCCACCGCTATACTTTCCCCTCCCCAGGAGCACTGAAATCCCCTGCTCAGACATCGCCGCACCCGGTGGTCATAAGTTGCAACCTATGTATGCTGACCTAAAAGTACCACTTCAAGGGCCTCTAATAAACCAACTAATCAGTATTAATAAAGTATGAGGTGATAGTGCCAATTTACAATCATTCTATGCCAAAAGATTTTTACGTACCTTATCTCATAGTCAGAAGGCAATAATATTCATTCATATATTTTGAGATAAACCTACATCAATATGCTTTTTTGACTTACTTGACATTTTCTCTCAGTTGTTTCACTAACTTAATGTTGACATCAGCTTCCAGTAATGCTGTACATACTTCTTTTAACATAGCATTTAAAACCTTGTAAGGAAAAAATAAAGACATGTCAGAATAAAGGCAGTCTCCAACACTTTTGTGAAACCTTCGGCAAAACCACTTATGGTACAATTCTAAACAGGTCTACCCAGTGGGGCTTGTGAATGTATACTGCTTCTCAGATCTTGGAAGCTGCCCTGAGCCTGCCTAGCGGGGAGGCCGGGGTAAAAGTGAAATAAATAAATAATAAATAAAATAAAAATTACTCCTAGGAAAGTATTCTTAGGACTACACTAACTCTAAACAGATTAAGTTAAATGTGTATTCTTCCTGTTTATCCCTGCCTGTCCCTCCTTTTGTTCTCTTTTATCTTAACATTTAGACTGCAATATCCTTGGGGCAGAACTAATCCACCTGCACTCCATAAAGCACCACACACACTGATGGCATAATAATAATAAGTAATTTCACTGAGTTTTCAAAGTGATTACATTTTTAGATGAAAAATACTATAAAAATTATCAGTGTAATGTGGTTCTACTATGCAGATATGAATAGTGGATGGAGAAACAGCTGAAAAGAGGACAAGATGGAATACAAAGAAAACATGTTTGTTTAGATTATCCCAATAATCAGATTAAAGGCTGACCAATTAGTAAACAGAAGTAAATAACTGGATGACACATATTCCTAGGAAAAAATAGGTACAATGATCAGGTAGAAACTAAGGAACATAGAAATTAATGTATCTAATGATGAGAAGTATGCAGGGAGTGGGGAGGAATGTGAGCACAAGGATCGTTCATGCAGTGCCAAACTGCATCAACACACCATCATCTGCCCCTAATAAGTCTATGAAGTAAGCTAAGTGTTACCATAAATTTATCTTCTCTGGATTTATGCAAGTATGTGACTTTGTAAATGGCTTCAGGAGCTTGTCTCCCCCATGCAACAAGAGCTCCCACAAAGTTAGTTTTAAAGCAATTTTCATAATGCTTTATTTTCATAATAATTTGCTCAATTTCGACCTTATTGCTTCATTGTGGGCCACTTTCTTGTTGGTCAAATTAATCATGACAGTGAACAAACCTTTATGGTAATTTTTGGCTTCTAACCAGTATTATAACTGTACCGCATATGTGAATGTTACATACCTCTTCATTGATAATTGTAGCATTGCTCAGTGAGCGCAATGCTGAGGTTATTTTTCTCCCAAGATCTGCTAAAACCATTTTGGCGACTTCAAAGACAATTCAAATGTGATCTGTAAAGAAATATTAGAAGAATGTTAGTTGCTCCTGCTGCTCCCTCTCACATGTCAGCAAATATGTTATTTTTAAGAGCATAAAACTGTTTTCAGAACTAACATATGACATTTAATTTAACAGAAAACTAAGCCAACAAGAGTGCCAGTAAAATATATGCCCTGGAAGCTGTTCCTACTGATAGTGCCATTTATCATAGACAAGAGAAGCTAACGTACTTAAAGATACTGCCAAAATTCATGTTTGAAATAAGAACTCCAGGGGCTCATATTGCTTGTGTTCAATACAAAGTCAAGCATTACTGCCCCCAAAATCCTTCTATATGTGCCAGAAAGCTTCCCTCCTCTGTAATCACTGAACAATGACAGGAGGATTTAATTAGAAATATCAGAAAACAATATCTTAGAGCCTAGCCTGTTATTTTTCTGTTTGATATCATGAATCAATGAAACTTCAAGATAAAATGAAATTATTCAACACGCTACTTCTGTGATGGAGCATACTAAAGGCTTTCCTTACTGACCAGCCAAACCAAATTTCTCATCACCACTGGCAACCCTATCTGGACCACCATTGTCCCATATAGTCTGGGAGCTCGCTGTATGCCCTTGGGTCAATCATCTCTCACCTGAAGTAACTTAGAGAAAAGGTATAGTACACAGAAAAAATTGATAGCTCTGACTTTAGATTTCCTAGTATTTCTAGTGGAAAAAATCAACATCCTTTCTCTACAGTCTCTAGATTCGACAACAGAAAGACAAAGTCAACAACTCAAGTGTGGCATAAATTAGACTGAGCTGTTGGTATGAGAAATCTTGCAATAAATCAACATTTTAAAAAATTCCCAAGTATTTCTAGGTGCTAAGCAAAAATTTAAACAAAATTTAACACCAAGTACAATTTGAGCACAACATTATAATGACTAGTTTAAAATCATTAAAAGGAAAAATATGTTTCCTCAAAGCACAAAAGCATTTTAATGGGTTAGAACGGATAAAAGGAAGTACTTCTTCACCCAAAGAGTGATTAACACATGGAATTCACTGCCACAGGAAGTGGTGGGTGCTACAAGCATGGACGGCTTCAAAAGGGAATTAGATAAGCATATGGAGCAGAGGTCCATCAGTGGATATTAGCCACAAGGTATAGCTAGGGGCTCTGGGGCAAGTGATGCTCTGTCTTCTTGGTGCTTGGGGGGGGGGTCAACAGTGGGAGGGCTTCTAATGTCCTGGCCCCACTGCTGGACCTCCTGATGGCACTGGTATTTCTGGTCACTGTGTGACACAGAGTGTTGGACTGGATGGGCCTTTGGCCTGATCCAACATTGGCGTCTCTTATGTTCTTATGTTAACTCAAATGTTAATTTCCCTCATGATTTATGACCTACAACTACAAAAAAGGAGGCAATATAAATTCAGTCACTGTGGGAGAAAAAAATACACCAACACTTATTTCAAGGGCAGATCTTTTTAACATGCTCACATATGAATATACTCATTTGAGAAAACAGTTAAAAGTAGCAAGCCATGTCAACCCAGAGATAAGAAAAGCTCTCATTTCATCTCAGCTTCTATCAAACAGGAAGCTGCTTGCATATCTGTTCACTTTTCCTTCTAGTGAAGAGCTAAAAATCTCTTTCAGTCACAATCATTGTTTGTGACTTCCTTCCCTGTTGACTGGCATCTCTACATGCTTTCCTCCCTTTATATCAGGTATACCTGTGAAGGGGGGAGCAGGGCTATGACCAGTGGGTGGTTGGTAGCCATTACCCACAGCTCACCATCAGCTCACTCTTAATTTATTATTTTCAACCCTTTTGAAGCTATTTGAGATTCTGAAGACATGCCTCCGAGGCAAAATAAGAAGGGGAAGCAGAAGGCAAAGCAAAAAATGCATAATATACCTTCTTTGACAGACTGAAGCTGGAACCTCCTCCACAATGGACTCAGGAAATACTGATAAGGAAGGGAATACTCTTACAACAAACTTTCTTTTAGAAGCCTTGGCTAAACAACAACAAGAGTTAAGAATAGACATTGTGGAAATGCTAAAACCAGCATTCCAGAATATGGATAAATTAGAAGAACAGTTTAAGCAAACAGCTGATAAAGCTGGAGAAACAAACTGCCTGTAACTCGTTCCCGTGAGCTGTATCTGAAATTCAGAGGATTTAAACCAAAGATTGAAGAATGGAATTTAAAAAAAATTATTGCTAATTGGCTGGTTGGCATTTTAAATCTGGAGGAAGGAGTGGTTCCTTTAATTCAAAAGGCTTATTGGGTGGGCAGACAATGAGAGGAAACTTCCGTTTATTATCAAGACGTTGTAGTTTTCAAGGACTTCAGAACCAGACAATGGGTATTAACACAGGCAAAAGGGGAAAAACGGTTTGGAATATCAAGATGTAAAGATACAGGTGTTCCCTGATCTTCCACCAGAATTTCTTAAGAAGGGAGTTGAAACCAATTACAACTAAACTCTGGGAGTTAGGCATCAAGTATCATTGGCTGAATACAGGCAAACTCTGTGTGGAATATAAGCAGGTGATTTACGCAGCTTTTGACCATGCATCAGGAGAGCAGTTGCTGGCTGTTTTAAATAAATCACCAGGTGAACTATGGGAGAACACAGACAACAAAGGAAAACAAGACCACCTCCCACTCTGTTTAAGGCAACCAGAATCCATCATTCTGAAGATCGAGAAGAGTTGGATAAACATATGGACTCCTTTTAAACAGCAAGCATTCATGTTTTTTCTCCGAGGACTGCCCTTGTTATATCTGAAGTAGGGCAACCGGGTAGCCGCGAGTGGATACGGGTATGTGCCATCCCTTTAACAGTCCTTGGGTGAAAGGTTAAGTCCTTTCGGTCCATGGGTCTCCCTTGGACTGAACTCAGGTTCAAAGAATAGAGTAAGAAGTACTACGATTGGTTTTGAGGCTGTGTATTTTGTTTTACTTTTGTGGTTATGTTGAAAAGTTTTGCTTAAAACACTTAAAATGCAGCATAGGTTAATACTGAGAAGATGGAAGAACTGAAGAAATAGAAGAAAGAAAAGAAGCTTTTATTGTAGATTATTAAAACAATTAAAATGTATATGTACATCTATCAAAAACAAAAGAACTGTGATGTAACAAGTATGTATATATTACTAGCTAAAATTATAATCTTTATTTGTAATTCAGTTCTTCAATAAAACAAAATGCAAAAAAGGTATACTTGTGAATATGAAGGAACTAATAAGATTATTCACTATCTTTAAATAGCTGATCAGCATTCTCTGACAAAGTGAAACAGAAGGAGGAGAACATGAAAGCTTAATACAAAACTTGGATCTATCTGCACATGATCTCCGTTGAAATGGATCACAACATAAATTTGACATATCTAGCTGCTCATTTTTGAGAAAAAATAAGTAGAAAGTACAGGTCTGACAGTAGTCTCTGGCCCACAGTTAATCAAGCATCCTGAATTCCTTGACCAGAGCCAAACCACTGTCTCTAATTGTACAGAATTATCTCTGTGTAGGAATAGCTAAGAATGGGAAAAGTTGTAAGATAATTATAAATACACAAGCTGAGAAATTCCCACACATACTAGCTACCCAACCAAATTCAGCTAAAAGAAAATTACAGCGCACACTGCAAGTAACAAGGCACACCATGCAGATATTAAGAAAAAACATCATGAAAAGTCCTATCAACAGCCATTGCTTACAGCCCAGCAGGGTTGAATTTCAAAGTCTGCTGTCAATGCCATCTCTCATCCCTAGTGTAAAGGAAGAAGGAAAGGCATTGTCCACACGACTTAGAAGACTAAGCATAGCTACAAGTGTGTACGTAGGGAGAAAGGTATCCAGGTTACTACAAAGGCAAAGAGGCTACTGTGCATTTGCCAATTCACTGGGGAACATTATGGCGTCACAACAGCTGCTCCCGTGGAATTACAGGAACAGCTGTCCAGCTGTTACAAACTAGCCAAAACGAGAGAAGACAGCTGGATAGCTGCAGCCGACTGGAGGTCCCGGGGGGCGAAACAGCGTCCCGCAACTCTCCCACCCCGCACAGGAACTCACCGGGAAGAGTTTCGCCTCTGAAGCGGCAGCCGGGCTCGGCCTGGCCCCGCCGCGAGGGCCACGCAACAGCTAGTCTCGACCCTCGGAGCCGCCCTCACAAAGTCGTTAACAAGAGCCCAACCAACACCAGCAGCTCCTCAGCTCTATTCCCCCCCAGCCAAAGAACCAAGGCGAATGTCACGTCACCACTTCACGGAGCCTACGGAGTTACCATTTTACTTTAAAAAACAACTTCCGCTTCCAGGGCATCTCCGTGAGCCCGCCTACTTCGTGTCAGCCGTGAAGAAAGAATCATGGTGGATAGCCCACACTTCAGGTTCTCAGTCGAAAACGCCCATAGAAAGAGGAGGAAGGACATAGGATTCTACGTGAACAGGCTCTGAAAGTAAAATCCCGCTGCTCAATGGGGATTGAGGCTAAAGTGGATGATTAATACCATTTCCTGTCAGAATTAAGTGGGAAGATTGTTGTTGTTTTTAATATGAGGGGGTATCAGCTGAAAGTTTATTGGAGCATAAGCTAACATTATAAATTCAGTGTTGGACTTCAGCTGGGGAGAGCTTTGCTGATGCATTTCTGGTCGTTTTACAGGTTTTTAAACTAGGGGGTCCCTGTTCCTACCTTCAGTTATTATTTTTCCAGAGAGGGTTTGATAATTTCCAAGAGCTGAAGCAAAGGTAGCCTGTAAATCAAGCGGGAGTGGAGTGGGGGGAGTGAACCCTGCTAGGGATAAAGGTCACTGGTCTGGCTCTATAGTAATTTGAGTGGCGGTTTTATTCTTTCATAGAACAGCCATGACAAGAAATCTTTCAATGAGAAGAACTCTCTACCCTCGACTACTTTATTTGATAATTTTGGGTTTTATTTTCGGTTTTCCATGGTTTTGCTCCCCATCTCGGTAAATCCTACCAGCCACGCTTTGGGTACAAGCTATCGCTGCATATGACGGCTCTGAAAGGGGCGGAATTCTCTTCTCCGTGCTATCCCGCCATCCTTACCAGGGAACCCTGCGGGTAACTTTTCGTATAGGCAGAACAGAGAACTCCTCGCATGCGCAGACAGACAAGAACACTGCTCCCGTGATTTTCGTAAATCCCGCCTTCGGGCTGATTATGCAGGGAAGGCTGGGTTTCCAAGCATGCGTAGTACGGACAAGTAGATAAGGATGGATTTTTCCTCCGCTCGCTTGGCTATTTTGAAGGTGCTGGAGGGTGTGCGCGCGGAAGAGGTGCCCCGCCTATTGCATTGGATGAGAACGACCAGTAAGCGACGTTTCTCCTTTCTTGTTTCCGTGTTTACCTGTCACAAGTGTTTGGGGTTAGGTACTCGGAATTCGTGTATTATTATCTTTTATTGCTGCTATGTAACTTGAATAAGTTTTAAACTATCTATGTTTTATGTGTCTGTAGTTTATCCTGATGCTGCTACTTATATTTGCTGGCATGTTTTATAAGGTATTTTGTTCTAAATTGGGTGGTTTTGTTCTCTTGTTCGCCAGCTGGACACTTTTTATTTCATTTGGAAGGCTGGGAAACGAATGTTTTTTAGACCAATCCTAAGCAGACCTACTCAGAAGGAAGTCCCATTTTATTTAATAGGGCTTGCTTCCCAAAAGTTTACTTAGGATTGTAGCATATAAGTAGATCTAGAGGTAAAATTGGAGGAGACTAACGAGAACTGTTAGCCTTGCAACTGATAAAGCAAGAGAACATAAGAGCTTTGCTGGGTCAGGCCAGTAGTCTACTTTCCCTTGAGGGCCAACACACAAGGTATAGAAACCAAAGTCTTACCTTGCTTTTGCCTCCTAGCACTGCTGTTCAGAGGCTTGCTGAGTGGAGGTTCCCTTTACTTAGTGTGGCTGGCAATGAATTATTTAATTTAAACATACATTAAGTAAAAAAGGATTTCCTTTTGTCTTTCTTGAATCTATTGCCCATCAACTTCATTGGGTGCTACCCTGCCCAGTTGACGTGAGGGTAGTTAAAATCACCCATTATTAAAACCTTTTCCACTTTGGTTACCTGTCTTATTTCCCTCTCCCTTTTGAGATCTGCTTCATGGTTTTGATTGGACAAGTGATAAGGAATGATTTAAACCATTCTGAAGCATGTCCCTTACTACCAACTTTCACTTCTAGATGCCTCAACAGAATACGATTACACCTTTTATTCGGGGCGCCACAGATCATGGTCGCGAATTGACGTGATCTGGTTAAGTATGGGGATCTTAAATGACCTTAAAGAGGTAGAGATATTACCCTTGTCATATGCTGACCACAATCCAATGACTTTAACCTTACTGGATGTTCCTAAAACAGTATGCTGGAAACTTAACCCATTTTTGCTCAGAAGTGATCATTTTGCAAAAAAACCCAAAAGAAGTAATAGATGCCTCAACAGAATGGCACATTCCACTGTATTAAAGACTGCTGATAAATCCGATACAAACAAATGTGTGTAGTCCTTTTTCTATCATTTGTACTTCTGTAGTCATCTTAATGGCTCAATGCTGGTATTTTCCACCATCTCATATGTACTTTTCCCTGTATTTGAAGAAGGACATTGGCTTCACTGGTTTTACTACCTTAGATTTGGCAGACCTACCAATGTTCTTGAAATGGTCCAGCTTCTCTACAGGCAAGTTTACTGGTGCACAGTAGTGACTGGGGTTGTTTGCTGGCAGCTATATCCTGCCATCTCCATAGGACAGCTGATGGAAAATACTGGACTGTGGGTGAAGCTGGAAAATCAGTATGCCCTTTTTTTTTGCTTTTTCCATATGCTGAGTGTGAATCCATTGAGTGCTGACTTGCAATCCTTAGGCAATTTGCTGTATGAATAGATAAACAATATGGTTACTTCTATGTAGGTATGTATAATAACTTTTAAGTCCAAGATGCCAACAACATGCCTCTTACCAACATGGAAGAATTGAAAGAGTCATATTTTAGTGCATTTCTCAAATTTATTTGTATATAGTGTTAACATAATGAAATGAGTAAATTGTTACATTTCATAAGTTCATAGTCGTAAATGTATACATTTGTCAGCAAATATATTGATAGAAATTTTACTCACATACCTTTCTTTTACCATGGAACATAAAATGACGTACATAGATTTCCTACATGTCTCCTGTCCACTGTAAATATCACTAAAACTTAATACAGATATTTTGTGGGGGAGGGGGTTCTTAGCTGAGCCTGATACAGGTGTGGTGAAGGGGTGCCTAGCCCTTCCTGCCCTTGCTCTGATGCCTCTGGATAAGTTCTTTGGAAGCAAGATTAAATTGTCCAAGCATTACCTCTGTGTAACAATTCAAATACATGAATAATTGGTGCAACAAGGATTTCATTGCATACCCACAGTTAGAATATTTCAGACAGAAATAGAGAGTCTTCCTTTTCCCTCATGAAATAAAAGTGGGGTAGTAAAGGTAAAGGTTCCCTTGCTCGAAAGCCAGTCGAATCCGACTCTAGGGTTGCGGTGCTCATCTCCGTTTCAAAGCCGAAGAGCCAACGCTGTCCGAAGACGTTTCCGTGGTCATGTGGCCGGCATGACTAAACACCAAGGCGCACGGAACGCTGTTACCTTCCCACCGAAGTGGTACCTATTTATCTACTTGCAATTTCTTGCTTTCGAACTGCTAGGTTGGCAGGAGCTGGAACTAGAGACGGGAGCTCACCCCGTCTTGCGGCACCCGGGTCTTGAACTGCTGAACTACTGACCTTCCACAGCCTGCAGTTCAGCATCTTAACCACTTGAGCCACCGCAGCTCCTAAAAGTGGGGTACTATACGGCTTTTAGCAAATTATATAATTATACCCTTCTATCTTTAATCAGCTGCTTAGCAACGCTTGTGTAATTGGAGTGTTCTTCCTACATGGTCAGGGTGACATGCCAACTATACAAAACTGAACTATTCAATATGGCTTTTCTGCACAGGTAGTAGGATTGCACTGTATAAAAGGGGTTTACAAACTTGCTTGGATAAATGATTAGGGACTGTGGTCTATACTGCTGAGTATAGCTTACTGTAAGTAGGATCCTATTTGTGTAACTTCTGTACCAGTTAATGTGTCATATGAATACTTATGCAATGCTTCAATTCTTTCTGGTGGCTCCAGACTTCTAAAATCCTAATGCATTGGTTACTGAATGTCCCATTTTGTTGATTGTACTGACTCACTATGTGTAATCCACCTTGAGTCCCTGTAAATAAAAATAAATAAAAACGTAAATAAAAATAAATAAAAACATGTTAATTTAATATGTTTGATGGCTTGAACTTAATGTTTTTCTTTGTCGCTGTTTACTCAGAAGGTCTCATAGCCACTTACAACACTTGTAATAGGATCTCAAGTATTTTAAGTTGCCATGAGACCCTCTGGGAGTACAGCAACTAAAATGTAATGAATAAATTTTGTTTTTCCTTTTTTATTTACATTTTTATAGTCTGTGTTTTTTCTAGGACTGAATAGGTTACTGTAGTTTGTTAAAGAAATGAAGTATAGCTTAGAAACGTATCACTCCCACAATTGTGTGCTTTTATCAGTTGGCTACTTCTCTTTTAGGGTAGATATAATAAAGTGCTATATTCAAATAGAACATGTAAATGCTCACATGATAACATTGAAACAATTGACTATACAATTATGGAATGTTCTATATTTAATGAGCTGAGGGCTAAATTAATTACTTCTTTACTCAGAAATGAGGAAATGCCCACTGAGGCATCTGATAGTATGAGGGCAAGATGACATGGTTACTATTGGATATAAATGATTTTGTTACTCTGTGACAGAATTTATGGGAGCAATGATTAAACAACAGAAGAATGTCATAATTTTATTTTCTGCTCAAGGCTATCGCTATATAAGCAGTACTACGGTAGATGTCTGTCTGTCTATCAGTGGTGACCTGCAAAAAACTTGCATGGAAGGGGCATTCCCCCACCTTTGCTTCTTTTCCTCTCGTCCTTCTTCCCCTTTCTTTCTCTCCCCAACCCAATACTCCCTTCTTTCTCTTTCTCTCTCCTGGCCAAGCCAACTTTTCTTTCTCTTCTCCTCCCCCCACCATGCCAATACTACCTTCTTTCCTTTTCTCTCTCCTCCATGCCAATTCCCCCTTTTTTGTCTTTCTTTCTCCCCCCCAGCAAATCCCCCTTCTTTTTCTCCCTCTCCAAGCCAATCCCCCTTCTGTCTCCCCACAAGCCAGTACCCCCATATTTCACTTTCTCTCCCCCCCAGCTGATCCCCACTTCTTTCTCTCCCCTCAAGTCATTACCTCCATATTTCCCCTTCTCTCTTCCTCCATAGCCAATCCTCTCTTCTTTCCCCTTCCCTTTTCCCACCTTTAAGCCGGGCAGTGGTGCTGGCAGTGCCTGGAAGCTGCTCCAAGCCCAGGGCAGCTCCCAGTGGATTCCATGCCACTGTGGCTAGGCCCAGAGTGATTCCCAGTGTTTCATGCCACCATGGCTGGGCCCGGAAGCTCCCCTGGTGTTCTGCACTGCTGCAGCTGGGCCTGGAGCCTCTCCTGGAGTTTCACATTGCCACAGCCAGGCCCAGAGTGGCTCATAGTGTTCCCCACTACCACAGCTGAGCCCGGAGTGGCTCCCAGCATTCCCTGTTGTGGTGGGGCCTCGAGCAGCTCCATAGGAGCAAAAGCAGCAGCCGGGCCCTCAAAGGTCAAAGAGAGCCAGCTTGGTGTAGTGGTTAGGAGCACGGACTCTAATCTGGGAGAACTGGGTTTGATTCCCCACTCCTCCACATGCAGCTGCTGGTGTGACCTTGGGTCAGTAACAAGATCTTTCAGAGCTGTTCTCTCAGGAGCATTTCTTGAAAGATCCACATACCTCACAGGGTGTCTGTTGTGGGGAGGAGATTATAAACCGCTCTGAGACTCCTTCAGGTAGTAAAGGGCGAGGTATAAATCCAATCTCTTCACCTCTTCTTTTATTGGGGGAGGGGGGGGGGTTAAACCTCCAAATGATTTTTATTTTTTTTACTTCTGATATTTTTCTGCAAACCTGGGGGTGGTTACCCAAGTTTGCAGAAAAACCTATTTGGGGTAAGTGTGCCCCATATCTGAGGATTTAGATACCCACAGATGGGGGTGCACACTTGGGAATCTGTCTGATTCTCAACATGGCCTCATGTACGGATACTTATTTCCATAGATAGGGGGCACGTAGGGGGCAAAGAGATTTTTCTGCACACTTGGGGCACTCCCCAGGTGTGCAGAAAAATCATACATGTTTTTAAAGGTTTTAAAAGTAAAGACCATTCACTGTGCATGTGCAGAGAACACAACTTACTGAGGCTGTTCAGCCTCAGACTTCCCTAAGCCGGCGAGGCCGGGAACAAGAACGCCATGGCTCTCCACACCAGCGGGACCACAAGGGAGGCCACCAGAGCCATGGAGGAAGCTGCCATGGCAAGAGCCTTCCCTGGAGCTGTGAGTGAAACCATCACAACAGGAGCCCTCCTGGGAGCTGCGGGGGAAGCCATCACGGCAGGAACCACCCCCACCAAGGCCGTTGGCAGAAGCGAGGGCGACAGGAACATGGCTTCCAAAGCTGCCGACAGGGGAATCCATTGGTCTGCAGAAGAATGGCTTCTCCAGGCGGGCCGGTGAGGGAGGGAAGGTCAGCTGGCCCAACCAGAGCAGCTCCAGGAGAGCTTGCGAGGAAAATGAGGGAGGAGGGAAGCCTTGGCAGGGGTGGGGGAGCAGACAGAGAGAAAAACAGAATGCTGGGGAGGGGTGGTAGAAAGAATTCTGGGGTGGGAGGGAAGAAAGAGAGAGAGACATTGATGAGCAGAAGGACAGAAAAGAGAGAGTGATGGGGCAGAACGAGAGAGAGATTGGACTGGGGGCAAAGACAGTGACAGACAGTAAGAAAATGGGTGGCAGGGTGGAGAAGGCATGAGAGACACAGAAGTAAGGGCCAAGGGGAGGAAACAAAGGTGGGGAGGAAACACCCTCCCCGCAAGTTTCTTGTGGGTCCCCTCTTGTTAGATATATAGGTCCCACTGTCTTTCTGCATCTGAGATTAGGTTATTGCTTTATCTTGTTCAACCTCTGAAGAACCTGAGTATTACAGACAGTATTTTATATATTGGGATGGATGGTGAGAGTGAGTTTTGCTGTGCCTCAAGAAAGTATGTGATCCCATTATTTTTTGCCTCATTTTCCTAGCCTTCACTGGTTGTGGAGTGAAAGGATGGAAGGCTGAACCTTTACTATGTCTTTCCCCCTGTTAGTACAGCAGGTGTCTTGCACATGGATGTTCTGGGAAAAAGTGACACTGAACAGCTTTCTGTATAAAAGGAGGATTCTGGGGGAAATTTTAAAAAATATGTACCCAATCCTTTCAAACAAAATCCATGAGAACCAGGAGCTGTGTATGTGTGCTACCCTCAAGCTGCCAGCAAATACTGTCATGTAGAGAGCAGTGCCAGACCATCAGATTCTGTAGATCAATTAAACTGAAGGGGTTTGCCATTGCTTTCCCTGCAGGCTTGGGGCCCAAAGGTGAAGGAGACTTGGGCTTTTAAGACTAAAGCACATCCTGGGACCTCGAGTTCCCCACGCCCAAATCCTTTAAGCAGCTAGATGCGCTGACCCCTTACAGCTTTAAATGATTGGTGAGGGGTTGGTTATGTCTGGACTGACAATTAGAGGCAGACGAGATAAACATAGGCTGGGATACTATAGAGTGACATAGTTCTTTCCTGCCTTCCCACAGTAGCCCCTGAGACCTCCAAAATACTGATGCTGGAGACTGAAGGATTCTTGTGGACAAACAGCCGCAAGGTCCAGGGATGAGGGGCTGCCAGTTAAATTCCTTGCTTCAAGGAAGCACCATTGAAACAGGAAGGGAAGAGTGATCCCCCCCCCCAATTCCCTTTCCTTGCTATACCCCCCTTCTCAGGCCTTGGGCTTTTTGTCTGCATGTGGCCTGCATTCTCCAGCACCAGCATTTTATAAATTTTGGGGAAAGGCGGAGGATAGAAAGGGACAGTTTCCAGAGTATCCTTATACCCACACTCTATAGGATCCCAGCCATATTATTTTCTATAGCCATACTTAGATTTATTGCCACTGACAGAGGTGCATTTAATTAAGCCAGTTAGATTCCAATAACTAGGTTTCTGAGCTTTGTTAGTTACATTAAGACTAGACAACTTTGTAGGATTGACCTGTTAGTCCTGTGCATGTATTAGTCCTGTATTGTTTAGGATTGACCCTGTTAGTCCTGTATAGACAGTCTCACCGTTTAGTGAGAGAAGGAGGCTGGTTCACTTTGTGCATGTGGGGCATTGCCCTGACAGAATGGACAGTACTACTTCAGTCTGCATTTTGGAATGTTGTTAAGGAAAAAACTCCCTAAAAACAGCAAACCAACATAGCAAGCAAAGAGGAGAGGTAGAAACTCTCTCTCTACTGTACTAGTTTTCTGCTTATATGGAAATTTTTGAAGCCAAAGAACATGCAATACTAGAATGCACCACCTGCAGCCTCCAATAATGCAGTTCATTCTGCCTTCCCATTCTCCTGCATGTGTGAAGTGCACCAAACTTTTAATTAATCACTGAACATGCACAGTAGTTCAGAAGGCCATGCATGACAGCTTCCCCCCCCCAATCAATTTAAATGGTAAACTGAATGGACCTGTAAGACTAGTCTTACAATGTAATGCTGATAATACCTTCCATTAAAAAATTTCCCTTGGTAACAGGAATGGGTGTAAAATCAATTCATTACCTTCTCAGTTTGTGCTGTTCCTGATTGTTGTGTGGGCCAGAAACAAGCTGAAGATGCCTCTGTGTAGGAGACACAGATCTGTATTGAATTCAAGCTCTAACTGCCTACAGATCAAACTTCTGGAGTTTTAATCACATTAATATTTCACAATTATAGATGTCTCATAAATGTTCCTATTGATATATGCTTCTTTCTGTTCTGCCATGATCTTCTCAATAGCTATTCCAATATATTTTGTTTGAACAAGATATAAAGATGAGCCGTGTGTCAGAAATATATTAGGCAAGAAACTGCAAGTTTTTGTCATTCTTCTAGTCCTTCAAAGGCACTTTTGATGTTGAACTTGAGATCTCCTGCATCCATAGTATGCAGTTTACCACTGAGCAACAGCCTCTCCCAGTTGGAAAATTGCCAGTTCCCAGGTTGGGAAACAGCCCTTCAAAGAAAAATGCTCCATCTGGAACTGAGTACAAATCACAGCTGTATTAAATATGTCTATTGCTTGGCAGCCCCCACGACTATTTAACCATCTTTGTTTTATAGATGACTTCGATGAATTTAGGTCCACTAATGATGATGTTCTTCTCAGAAGTATTGCTGAAGATCTTCGACATTTTTTGCCCACTGATGGAATGCTTGCTTCTGAGCACTTCGCTATTCAAAAAGTAAGTTTTGTTCTTTCCATGTAGTAGTAAAAGTACCAGGTTATTTTGTGATTTGTGCTACCTAAAGCTTTGTTCTAATGCTGATTTGTGAATGAACTCAGTAAATCACTGTCACGACCTGTGCGGCAGAGGCATGATCTGTTTTCCACCTTTAGGGTTGCCAGGTCCCTTTTGCCAGGGGGACAGATCTCTGTTGTCCGGAGTTCAGTTGTAATTCTGGGGGATCTTCAGGTCCCCACCTGAAGACTGGCAAACCTTGGCCTAGCAGCACCCTTATTGGAATTTTTCAGATATATTCAGGATCCAGATTGATATTTGCGGATTTTCGGGGCTGGTGTTTTAAAGCTCCAGACTTAGTGGGGTGGTTGCTTTTGGCGGATTTCCTGGGCAACAGGAGGGAGGGGGGAGGGAAGTGGCTCTCTCAGGCAACTGAAATCACACATTAGGGGAGCTTGCCAGTGTGTGCCTGACACACACTGAGTCAACATTTTCAGTGAATTATCTACCATGACTCCAAGATCTCTGTCCTGGTCAGTTACCGTCAGTTCAGACCCTATCAACGTATATTTATATTTAGGATTTTTGGCTTCAGTGTGCATTACTTTGCACTTGCCCATGTTGAACCTCATTTGCCAAGCTGATGCTCACTCACCCAGGCTTGACAGATCACTCTGAAGCGCCTCACAGTCCTCCCTGGTTATCACTGCCCTGAACAACTTAGTGTCATCCACAAACTTAGCCACTTTACTGCTTACTCGCAACTCCAAATCATTAATGAACAAGTTAAAAAGCACCAGACCTAGTACCAAGCCCAGTGGTACTCCGCTGCTTACCACTTTCCACTGTGAAAACTGCCCGTTTATACTCTCTGTTTCCTGTTAATTAACCCGTTTTTAATCCACAAGAGGACTTGTCCTCTTATCCCATGACTGATGAGTTTACTTAGGAGCCTTTGATGAGGAACTTTATCAAAAGCTTTCTGGAAGTCTAGGTAAACAATATCTACTGGATCACCCTTGTCCACCTGTTTGTTTACCCCCCCCCAAAGAACTCTAAAAGTTTATTAAAACTCTAAAATACTCTTAAAGGCCGGCTGAATGGTATATAGCTTTTAAGAGTGTCTGCCTGTGACTAAGCCTTGTGGATGCAGCATTTGGTGCCAGAGAGTGCCCTGGAGAAGGGGGGGTCTGGAGTAATTCCCTCCCCCAAAGCTTTCATAGAGTAGTAGCCATCTACTCCACAACCTCTGGAGATCTCTTTGACTTTCTTTAAAACTTCATATCTTGCAAATGACAAAGATCCAGCCACCCAGAAGTAAGGCTCTGTGGAAGAGATGTTAGCCAAATTGCCTTAATTTATTAATAAATGTAGGTAATTATGAGTATTAAATGGCAATAGGCATTAAATATAAGATCAGAACCTGTGTATATGGGAGTTAGAGTTCCCAGGACCCAGGAAGAGATGCTGGATAGCTAAAATAGTGATTTCTTTACTAAAGGTTCTTCAAGCATACAAACAAAAATCAAGCATTCACACACACAATACAGAGTTAAGAATATAGAGTTGAAAGGATAGAAATATTTGCATGAGCAGGATTATTGTTGGTGGGGTAATACTTCACCTGTCTGATGAGATGCAAAAACTGGGACACAGTGAGGGGGAAGGGATCGTGAGTTGACCAGCAACACACGTGGACTGATTCCAAACAGGCCTAGATTTGGAACCTACAAGATAGGGTGGGGGTGGGATAGGCAACACCCAAGAGAGAGAGCAATGGCTGGATGCTCTCTTTTTATCCCTAAATTGTGACTTGGGGCAGTTGCCTGTTGTCACATGGTGCCCAGGAAATATTGACCAAAAACTTAAACTATGAATAGGGCAGAAAAGGGATTAATGGTTGGGCAATTGCAGGTAATGGCTTGGCTAGGAGTGACCCCTCTTAGGAGAATGGGAAATACAAAGGAGGCAAGGAAGAGAACCAATCAGGTTGCAGGACTGGCACTTTGGGTTAACAACCAGGTGCTTGACAGCTGCGTTATCTTGATGGGTGGCAGGAAGACTTGATGGCTCGTTGCTGTCATCATTGGGCACATCCTTTTGTTTTAGTCTGGAGAGGAATGCGTGCTTCTTTTAGTGATGTTAATACGTGGGGAATGCTGCGTAATGGAAGAGAGTATTGTTCATGGTATCTGTGCAGGAACATCTTGTCCTTTTTGCAGAATATGGCTTCCCTCTATGATCTGCTGCTGTTTCTGTGTGTATGGAGGTCAGGGAGTGTTTGTCTGCATTCTGGTACTGGCGATGCAGGAGCAAGAGGCTTCTTGTAGTCCATGGGTCCACATTTGGCTTGGCATGCTGCTTTAGGCACAAGGCTTCCCTTGGCTAAAGCACATTCCATAGTCCAATATAGGGGCACTTCTCTTGGACTACAGTTCTGTCCATTGCCCTGACATACTCTTTTCACATTTCAGCAAAGCAGTCATTTTGAGAGTCTTTAATAATGCCATCTGAAGTGGCTGCATGGCGACAGAGAGCTTCCCTGCCCCACAACAGCATTATAACTGTTTCCAGTTTTTAACTTTGAAACAGTGCCCAGTACATATTAGAAATCTTTGTAGAAAATCTTTTGAGGTGAATAGTAATCAATGGATATGGATTGTCATATGTATTTTTAGAACATTGGTTCAAGATCACCAGAAAAGTGACACATCTACTTTGTTGTGACTAAATGTATTGCTGAATATGATCTGTTTAAGTCCTAAAGTTTGGTGAACCATGAACAGTGCAGTCCTAAGCAGAGTTATCCTCTTTTAAATCCATTTAAGTCAGTAGGATTAAAAGGGCATAAGATTGCACCATATGACTTATTACTGCAAGTATGTAGTAGGAATCAACCTTAAGCATTTTGAACCCTTATGTGCAATACTAAAATAGCATATTAAAAATATTTGCTCAATATTTATGGTTTTTCTTCAGCTATATCAGCAAACAAAGCCCACTGTGCATATTGATGCATTCCTTTATGATGATGAAATTATTGATTCCTTATGTGAAGAAGGGAAGATGAGTAGAAACTACTGCCTAACTTGTGGTTCTCATCAGACAGCGCCATTAGGTAAGCATATGATGCACTCAGAAGTGTTTGTCTGCACAGTAGATCCAGGAGGGCTCCTGTATGTGATGGAGAATAAAGTGAAGCTGGAGTTTCCACTGCCTCAAATACAGTACATGCCAGTGCTAGGGTATACCCAAGCAGAGACTGTATTCCCTAGATCCAAATGACTTCTGAATTGGGATACACTCTGGAAGTTACCTCCTGTTATTGGGCACCGGAATGTGATGGAAACCAGTAAAATCGGTGCTTCTGCTATCAAAAGCAGTTGGAAGACTTAAGGAACTGGAGAATTGTTCATTCATTATAATGGATGGTAGTTGCCTTCCTCCAGTGTTAGAGAAAATCAGCAAATACATTGAACATAAAATGCATGCTTGCAGCTTTCCATTCTTCCCCAAAAATATATTGGTTAAAAAGCCTAAAGTAGTGGCATCCATAGTGTGGCCCATAGGCCACTACCAACCTGTGGACCCTTTTCATCCAGCAATCAATGAACTTAATAAACAAATGCAACAGAATTGAAGGCTGCCATGTACCCAGGTTGCTGAAATTCAATGAGAACTTTTCTACACTCATATCAACAATAAAACAGTGAAAGGTCACTAGTAAAAGATGAAATGACAATTCAGTTACAGTAATTGAAAAAAACAAACAAACTACGGAGCAGAACAGCAGCTGCTTCCAATTTCCAAATGGCTCTTTAATTATTGTTTTTGCCTGACATCTAAAAACAGCTAAAGATTATCATTTCACCTTAACAAACAAGTTCCTAAGTCAGGAAGCAACAAGAGATCAGGCTTTAATCTGTACCTCATTTTATACAGCACCATGTTGGAATTGTGTAATATAAAATGGTTTCAAACCATTTGTTTGATCTAGAAGCTGACGTGGGGATACAGGGGCTTGCTTTGCAGTGGCCTGTTTCCTTTCTCCAAGGTCGGGGACAAAGGGTGGCGCTAGGGGAACAGCAGTCCCGGAGGCACCTGCTTGAATGTGGAGTGCCTCAGGGGGCGGTGCTTTCCCCAATGCTTTTTAATATCTACATGCGCCCCCTTGCCCAGATTGCCCAGAGGTTTGGGCTGGGATGTCACCAGTACGCTGATGACACCCAGCTCTATCTGATGTTGGGCGGTTAGTCAGACTCCAGACCGGAAGATCTGGACTAGGCATTGCACGCTGTGGCTGGTTGGCTCAGGTTGTGTCAGCTGAAGCGAAACCCGGCGAAGACGGAGGTCCTGTGCCTGAGTCGGGGCAGTTCAGGGTTGGGGTTCCTGCTTCCGGCTTTCGACGGGGCGTCATTGGTGCCTGCGCCGGTGGTTATGAGTTTGGGAGTGCTCCTGGAACCCTCCCTGGCAGTGGAGGCCCAGGTAGCAGCCACTGCTAAGTTGGTCTTCTACGACCTGCGGTTGGTTC